>NC_066519.1:22021442-22061442 GCF_024679095.1 Eriocheir sinensis
GCAGCAACTTAACGGAAATAACAGACAATGGTAAAGGAAGAGGAACAAAATAAAGGGTAGGAAATATAAAGGATACAGGGAGGTCAAAGCGCAGCTGAAGGGTATGCTCCCATTATGTACAGATGTTCCATTATGTATTTAATAATTAGTAACCAGAAAAAAATAATTATCTTGAGCTTCACCTTCGTCATCCACCATCACCTTCATCACTAGTCCCCGTGATTGTATGTCGGTTATCACCATCCTTCCCACTCCCTGCTGACTGGCTCAACACAAAGGTACGCAACACACCTGTGGAGGGGACAGGTGCCAGGGTGACTGAAGGGCGTAAGGCACACCTTTCTTTCCTCTCCTCCTTGATCCTTCCCTCTTACTCCTGCTTCCTTTCTTTATTTTCCTCCTTATCCGTCCCTGATTCTTCTCTTTCATCCCTCCATGGTTCTCCCTTGCCTTGTTTTCTTCGTTTTCTATATTTCTTTCTACTGCTTCTTCATTCCTGCTTTCCTCCTCGCTCCCTTATTCTTCCTTCAATCTCTCCTTACTCTCTATCTTTCCCTACTTCTTTCATGCGCTCACCTATTCTTTCTTCTTCATTATCTACCCTTCCTTTACCTCTTCCTATTTCTTTTCTTTCGTACTCTCTTCTCTCCTCTCTCCCTCATTGTTTCTTCGTTATCCACTTCTTTATATTTCCTGTCTGGTGCTCCTCGTTAGTAAGTTTTGTTTTCTTTTGTTTCCCGTTCCTCGTCGATCAGCCTTCCTTCCCTTCCTTTCTTCCCTTTTTTCCTTTCTTCTTACCTTCTTTATCTTCTATTTTAACGCATATTTCCTTGCTTCCCTGCCTGTTCTTCCTTTTTCTACACTTATCCTTTTTCCTTCTTCATCTTCTCTTCTAATAATTAACCTGTTTACCTGTTGCTTCACCTGTGTGTTTAGCCAATTATCCACCTGTTGGTGTGTCTTGTTTTAGCTTTTGTGTCTTTTTTTTTTAATGTTATGTTTGTGTTTGTATTTGTATGGTATTTTTGTGCTTTCTACTTCATGTATATCTTGTATCTACTGAATGTTTTTTGGTGTGTTTTGTGTATAGAGTTTATTTAATTATAAGTACTCTTTTCATCTATTTACGTAATATGTATTTTTAGTCTCATGTACGTCTCTGTCTATTTCAAATATTTATATATATATATATATATTTATTTATATATATATATATATATATATATATATCTATATATCTATCTATATCTATATATATATATATATATATATCTATATATATATATATCTATCTATCTATCTATCTATCTCTCTCTCTCTCTCTCTCTCTCTCTCTCTCTCTCTCTCTCTCTCTCTCTCTCTCTCTCTCTCTCTCTCTCTCTCTCTCTCTCTCTCTCTCTCTCTCTCTCTCTCTCTCTCTCTCTCTCTCTCTCTCTCTCTCTCTCTCTCTCTCTATATATATATATATATATATATATATATATATATATATATATATATCGTGTGCGTCTTTTTATTATGGTTTCTATATATTTAATTTTGTCATTATTATTTTTTTTAGATGACCCTTGGGGAATTACGTACATTTTTTGAAGTTAGTATTGAGCTTGTTAACCCGTCCGCTGCGATTGGCACGGATTTGGCCTTCCCTGGTAGCCTGGTAACATTATACTGCCAGGTCTTTCTCTGCCTCTGTGGTGGATAGTAGAGTGTTTCCCATGTGGTATTGGTGTGCTGGATATCCCCTCCCATGGTGCAGGACTTTACATTTCTTCATTGAATTGTAACAGCCACTTTTTGCTCCATTCCAGTAGCTTGGTGATGTCTAACTGAAGGAAATCTTCATTCAAGGGTTAATATTGAAGGAAATCAACGTTGGGAAAATATGAGAACATAGATAGACACGCTCATAGACAGGTAGAAAAAGGGAACAAATGAGGGCTTAGGAAAGGAGAGGTTAAATTATTTATGTATTCTTCGTCGCATATGGATGAGAAACACATGTAAGAGAATGGGAAAGAAGAGATTTAGGGGTCTGGGAAAGCGAAAGAATGGAAGGTTGATAAAAATTGGCAAGCGAATGGATTATAAACTTATAAAAGAAAAGTAATGACTTTTTTATGGCTAAATATGCGAGTAAATTGAGAAAAGTGTGAAGATGGATTGTGCTTTTTTTCTAAACGATTAGAAAAAGATAAGAAACCTCGGAGTGGAACGAAAGTTGAATAATAAAAAAAGAAGGATAATAATGGCTGCCTTTCGTTGATGAGAACACAAAGAAACAAACAATATGAAGAGAGACACTGGAAAAATAAATAACAGAGAAAGGATTAGACAAAAAGACCAAAGTAAGATGTAAAATGATAAGAAGTCAGGAAAACATTACAAAACTGGTTGTCTTTAGTTATTTCGGAAACAAGTGAACAGAGATGAACACAAAGGAAGGAGAAAAGAAGAGAGCGAAGGAAAAGTGTAAAGAAAAGAGGAAGTAATGCGGATAAAAGAGGAGCAGAGGATGCCTTTGGTCGCCTCGTACTCGGGCCATTAAAGAGGTGTGAGGACTGAGGCGGCGAGGAGGCGCGGGGAGAATGCGGGCGAGGAAGGAAAGAGGGAAAAAAACGTAATGGGTATAAGGAGAAAAATGGGTAGAGTAGAAAAAGAGATTGTGAAAAAGAAGATGCGTGCAGGTAATGTTGAAAACGGTGAAAAAGTGCAACGAAGAAGGAAAGAAGAGAGGGAACAACGTAAGGTGGGAGAAACAGTAAAGAAAACCGATGCAAAAAAAGATGATGCAGTTACTAAGAGGGGATGAAAAGTTAGAGGAAAAGAAAGTAAAAGGAGGAGAAAATAAGAGGAAAAAGAAAATAGGAAGAAAAGGAAGAAATGAGGAGAAGGAAATAAGAGGAAAGGAGAGTAAGGAAAGAAAAGGAAGTATGAGGGAAAGGAATGTAAGAGGAAAAGGAACGTGAGAGGAAAAGGAAAGCAAAAGGAAAAGAAAGTTAGAAGAAAAGGAAAGTGAGAGGGAAAAGAAAGAAGTAAAACAATAAGTGGAAAATGAAAGCAAGAGGGAAAGGAAAGTAGCAATAAGCAGAAGTAAAGAAAGATTACCGCCTTCACACCTGCCTGACATAACGAGGTGCAGGAGGAAGAGGAGGGAGAGGGAGAGAATTAAAAGATCAAACACCTTTTTTTACAACGCTGGTAGTAAACATGAACATTACTTTTTTTCATTCATTCTTTTATTTTTTATGGGAGCACAACGTTGGCGGGGATTTATTGTATTGTTTTATTTGAATTGAACCTTTAATCCGTCTCTTGACCGAGTCAACTACCCATCAATTTTTCTCTTTTCCATCTATCCAGCTTTGTTTTAGGCTTGGTAACGGTGATGGAGGAGGAGGAGGAGGAGGAGAATGGGGATGGGGATGGATTTTAAGGGTGAATGGTGATGGTTATGTTGGTGGTGTCAGTGTGCGTAGAGTGCTTGTAGGGATGAGTGTGGTGAGTGAAGATGGTGATGATGGTGTTAAATGAAGGTGATTGCAATATTAATTAAACTAAATGTTGGGTGAAAAATACAGCAGGGATGATGATGGAGAAAGGATGATGTTGATGATAGCCGAAGGGATGTTTAGAGAGGAATGTGGTCGTTGTTTTGATAGTGATGATGAAAGCTTTAATACCTAACTCGAACACTGGGATAGGCTGTTTATTCCATTACCTCATCTACAACCTTTCCCAGCATCATTTTCTTGACAGTAACACCTTTCGATAATTCTAAGCTTTCCCAAACTTAAATGTTGAACTTGTTTTATTTCCTCCATGACCACACTCCATCCCATTACTACCTTTTTTCTAAGCTTAAGCGTTGTAATAAGACCTTTTCCCACCACTACAGACTCGCCTTCTACCATCTTAACACATGTAATCTCTATTGCTTGAAGGTTCCCACAAGTATAATTTTATCGCCGTCAAAGTCACGCCCACGACTAACTTGATTCTATTCCCTTGATGAACGGTGATATAGGTTTGTTTTTCTCCTCCTCCTCCTCCTACTTGTTCCCCTTTATTCCTATTCCTCCTCCTCCTCCTCCATCTCCTCCTCCTCTTCCTCCTCTTCCTCCTCCTCCTCCTCCTCCTCCTCCTCCTCTTCCTCTTCCTCCTCTATCTCATTCCTCCTGTTTTCTTCCCTGATTATTCCATGACATATTTTACGTTTCGTCTTATCTTCTCTTTATATATATATATATATATATATATATATATATATATATATATATATATATATATATATATATATATATATATATATATATATATATATATATATATATATATATATCTCTTTCTCTTTCCATTCTCTCTTCCTTCTCATAATCCAGCAATTTCCTCCTCCTCCTCCTCCTCCTCCCCCCACTGTGTTATAACGTGCTCGTGGGTCGTGTCTGATACCCTGATAGGCGATCAAACCCCTTACCTCTACCCCAGTAGGTGGTAACGCTTTTTTTACGTTGTTGCCTATTGCGCCGGTAGGCATCTTCCCGGTGGGGCCTGATGGTCGGCCCAAGGCTTCTTCCAGGTGGGGCCTGATGGTCGGCCCAGCCCGTTCTGGCGCAGGCAGTGTTTATAGTGGCGCCATCTTGCATTGGCTCATGCTGCCCCCCGGAACTCGTTCTTGATTCGCTTGGACGGCTTCCTCTAGAGTCCGGGTTGATGGGTGGTCTTCAGGACAGCATGTGGGTAGTTTTAAGCCACTCGGCGGTGACTGAAAAATCCGAGTGGTAGCGTGGGGATTCGAACCCGCGTCGTCCATCACGCGGCGAATGTGGGTCCAGTACGCTATCACTTCGGCCACCGCCTGCCCCGTAAGTCACTCTGAGTTGCTCCCCCTTCCTCCCTTTTCCCCTTCCTCCCTTCCTCCATCCTCTTCCCCTCTCCCCATTCGCCTGACAGCCTCCCCGGAAGGTCCATCAGGTTAAGCCGCCTCCTCACGCTTCCTTGATCTCCACATTTGCTCTCCACACTGTTAGCGGATATAGTCTCCTTGCTGGTCTCCACTAAAATCCCGTGCCCTAAATACCTCCACTCCACTTGTAAGCAGCGGCCTTGTATCTCTAGTAATTCGCTGTCTCTTCCCTTCCCTTACCTTACCCTATCTTACCTTAAGTGTCTTTGTACCCTCCCCCTCTCAATCTCCACTAATTATCCATCTATTACCTTACCTTACTTTACTTTACCTTAGCTTAGCTTAGCTTAGCTTAGCTTAGCTTACCTTATCAAGTGTCTTTGTATCCTCCACTTTTTAATCTCCATTAATCCCGTCTCTTACCTTACCTTACCTTACCTTACCTTACCTTACCTTACCTTACCTTCCTTTCCCTTCCCTTCCCTTCCCTTCCGTTCCCTTCCCTTCCCTTCCCTTCCCTTCCTTTCATTCCCATCCCCTTCCCTTCCCTTCCCTTCCCTTCCCTTCCCTTCCCTTTCCTTACCTTACCTATCTTCACTGGCCTCCACTTGGTATCTTCCGTTAACCATCCCTCAACCATCCTCCTCCTCCTCCACCTTCCAGTCCTCACCCACCTTCACCTTCTTGCCTCCTATCTATCTCCTTCAGCCACCTCCACTACGAACTCCATTTATTCCACCTACCTTCTATTCACTTCACCTTTATTTTTTCTCTGCCAACACGATTGTACCACACTACCAACCTTCAACCAGAAAGTCTCCACCTTCAGCCAGCTTCCTCCTCCTCCTCCTCCAACAACCCTCACCAAATACACGTTCAGCTCTCCTCGAATCACCTCTGTGCCGCCAACTACCCACTAATCTCCATAACTTCAATCCGACCAATTTCCCACCGCTAGTCTCCCACTCTTGCTCCCCGCCAATACTGTCCTTCCTCCCCCATTCCTTTACCCTCCCCATTCCTTCCCTTGCTTCTCCTCCCTTTCCCTCCCCTCCTCTCCCCGTTACCTTCCCCCCACTGCAGCCAAACTTAACCTAACACAATATACCTCCATCTCCAACCTCACCCCATTCACAGTTACAACAGCAGACTCCATTTAAAGTCTCTCTCTCTCTCTCTCTCTCTCTCTCTCTCTCTCTCTCTCTCTCTCTCTCTCTCTCTCTCTCTCTCTCTCTCTCTCTCTCTCTCTCTCTCTCTCTCTCTCTCTCTCTCTCTCTCTCTCTCTCTCTCTCTCTCTCTCTCTCTCTCTCTCTCTCTCTCTCTCTCTCTCTCTCTCTCTCTCTCTCTCTCTCTCTCTCTCTCTCTCTCTCTCTCCGCCCCCAATGTTACTGCGGAATAATCTACAAGACCCAAATTATTATCAGACTCAGCCATTTAACATGTGTGTGTGTGTGTGTGTGTGTGTGTGTGTGTGTGTGTTGCTACCATGACCCACCAGTTGATTAGCACAATGAAAAATGTATGTTGTGTGCTTGAGAGAGAGAGAGAGAGAGAGAGTCTGCAGTTAATACAACGCTGATTGTTATATGAAACGTAAACACACACACACACACTATTGCACTATTAACGCCACTCCATCCGTCTCTGGAGGTGCAGGTGTGGGTTTGATGAGACAGGCAGGTGTGTGGGCACGATGACGCGTAGGCAGGAAGTCATGCAAGAAACAGATGAGTAGACACAGGTAGACAGAAGAAAAAATAAAAAGAAAGAAAGAGAAGGCAGACAGTAATGAGCATTTAACAGACAGGTAGACAGGCACGAACACGAGGACGACAGACAAGAAAGAGATAAAGAAAAAAATAAAGACAAAGAAAGAAGGCAGACAGTAAGTAGATGAGCATTAAGACAGACAGGTAGACAGGCACGAACACGAACAAGATAGACAAGAAAGAGACAGAGAAAAAAAAAGAAAGAGGATATACAAGAAATAGATGAGCTATTAGACATAAAGACACACAGGCACGAACACGAACAAGATAGACAAGAAAGACACAAAGAAAGAAAAGAAAGACAAAGGACAAAGGTAGGCAGTAAACAGACGAGTAATTTTGATAATAAGTATTGGTGAAGAGGGAAGATGCGGCACACAAACATTACATGAATACCGTAAATATGTTGAGGTGGAATGTGAGGAAATCAAGCTCGTATGAGACATTGAGTAAATAGTTCAGTATAGCATCCACATGTAGGTATATTAGTCTTTAAATGTAGCGTCGGTGAAACAGGAAGAATTAAAGAGCGTATCCCAAACACACTTATCGCCTTCCATATTGACTCCTATTCATTCAGGCAGTTTTTATGGGATCATGTAAACAATAGGCCGAAGGAGCAGGACACCTTTTCCAACACCCACTCACCACTAAGGGAACCGAGAGGCACGAGTGGAGGTGGAAGTAATAGGTATAGAAAAGAGAACAGACTTTATATGAAGTCACACAGGTAGGGGAACTGATGTGAGAAGGGGAAAAGAAGAAGAAAAAGGTCCGTATATGGAGACCAGTGAAAATACTGAGACAGCTTGGAAGAAAAATAGTATGATGACAAAGTCCCTTGAATCGTTACTGGCAGTATAAAAAAAGGGCAAAATAAGGGAAGGAAAATACTGTCACTAAACGATAAAAGGAAAAGTAAGAGTTAATAGTAAAAATGCACGTAAAAAATATCGAGCGAAAAGAAAAAAAAATGAAAAAAGTAAAAAAGATGGAAAAAAACTTTGCTACTGTAAAACGAAAATAGATAAATAAAAAAGGGGAAAAGAAAGGAAAAGACTGCCACTGTAAAAAAGAAAAAAAGCTAACAAAAAAGAAAAAGAATGGAAAGAGAAGACTCACTGCAAAAAAGGAAAGAAAAAAGTAAAAAGTAGGAGAAAGGAAGAAAACAACTGTAACTATAAAAAGAAAAAACAAAGCTAACCAGCCCGAGGTGACCTTTGCCCCTCGATCCTGCAGGCGGGAAAGGAATTTGTGTTGCTTTATTGAATTTGTGGCCGACCCTCCCTCCGAGTAGGTACACAAGTGCTTTAATCCTTCCCTGCAAGCCACTCCCATGGCAAACGGATTGATTAAATCACTGAAAGCAGGCAGCCTAGCAAAGAGCCATCAGGCTTTCTGCCGCCTGCTAGTCCATGTTTCCATGTTTCCGTGTTTCCTCCTCCTCCTCCTCCTCCTCCTCCTCCTCCTCCCGTGCAGTAAAACAACACTCCCCACTAATTGCCTCTTTCCTCTCTTCCTCCCCCCCCATCACCTTCCTTCCTCACCCTCCCTCCTTCTCTTCCCCTTTCTCCCCAATAACACCCCCGACTATCCTCATTCCCTCTCTCCCTCCTCCCACATAACTTTTCCTTCTCCTTTCTCTTCCCCCCTACTTTTCCCTTCTTCCCCTTACTCGTAAAATTTGTCTCCTCAATATCTCCACCTTTTTGACTTCTCCCCAAAATTGCTCCTATCATGCTCGTGTTTCCTCCCTTTCTCCCCTCACTGCCACCCTCCATACCCTCCTGCCCTTCCTTCACCTGCTCTTCCCTCCCATCTCTCCAGTTTACGTTCCCTTCCAACACGCTCTCTTCCACTCCTCCTTCTCCCTCTTCTCTCCCCTCATCACCCTTCTCCCCCTCCCTTTCCCATTACACACAACATGACGGACTTTGTGACAGCCTCGCTAAATCCAGGTTGAGTTATCGGGGAATCTTTCCTGCCCTGTTTTTGTTTGTTTGTATGTTTATAGTTTTTTTCCTTCGTTTTGTTGACTATGATTGGTTTTGTTTGTTTCTTGTGTGAGTTGGTTTGTGATATTTTCTGTCTTTTTTGTGTGTTCTTAGTCTTTTTTTTATTATTTGGTGTCTCCTTAACATTTTTTTCAGGTGAATTGTCGCTTGTCCTTCGTGGTGGATTCTTTGTTATGTTTTCAGGCGTGCTCAGCATTGTTTGCAGTTACTACTGGTCTGTTAATTGTCATATTCCAGGGAAGATTTTCATCACATTTACTGATTTTATTAGGGGAGAAAACTGGGTAACAAAACATAACATTAATTTTCCAAACATATATTCGTTAGCTTTCAAAGTCAAACTCTAATTCTTTCGAGCCTTCTATTTACAACAAATGAAGCACACAGCGTTATGAATTCCCTTTTTTTATAATGCAAATAAAACAAACAAACGTAAGTAAACCCAAATACTAGTAAGGAATATAACATAAGTAGCCCAAAAGGCCGGAAGGCCTATGCAAATCCAAAACAAAAATTGCTCTGACATTTTGATAAAAAAAAAAAAAAACAGTCCTCACACTGACTCATCAGTTACTGTGCAGGACTTCCGTGTCGCCGAGCACAGGCGTGGCGCCGCTCACACTCATGAATCTCACTACTCTGACTTTTCTCTGCATTGTCTGTATGGAATCACATCCCGCCAGCCTTGCTCCGATGTGTGTTCTGCCTCAGCGAGCGTTACCGCGCTCACTGTTTCTTTTTCTTGGCGGCGCCGTGGTGCGAGTTCTCTTTGGCTTGACTCTTGCCCTTGCCCTTGGCCCTGGCATGGAGGCATAGGGATGATAAAGGAGAGGTATTCAACCCCTTCCTCTTTCACCTTCCATTGTGTCATTTTCCAGCGATCCATCGAGACACCCTTCCGTGCATTCCTTCTGATTTTCCCTCCCACACATCCTCCCCATCATTACAGTATCATTATCATCATCATTAGCAGCAGCAGCAGCAGCAGCAGCCATCACCAGTCCACTATATCACTACTTTTTTTCTTTTATTAACCCTTTCATCCCTTTACTTCTACTCGTCTTTATTTCCCTTCTTTCCCCGTCTGTCCTCCCTCCTCTCGCCCCCGTTATTCTACCCTTACTCAAGAAGCACAAGAATGTTACCTGTATCCCTCTCTTTCTATCTTCTTATCTCCCCTCCTTTCTCTTCTTCATCATCATCATCATCTTCCTTCCCAGGAAAGGCAGGAACAGGAAATAGGTAAGCTCAGAGCTTCTTTTCTCTCCTCACTTCACACACTCGTCTCCTCACCTCCTCCTCTTCATCTCCTCGTCTCCCTTTTACCCATGAACAGGAAGGAAAAGGTGAACTCAGAGCTCCTTTTCTCTCCTCACTCTCCTGTCTCCTCATATCTTCCTCTCCTCCTACTTCCTCTCCCTCACACAAGAACAGGAATTTTGAGGCGAACTCACGCTTCTATGCTCTCCTCTATCTTCTTATCCCTCACCCCCTCCACATCTCCTTTCTAGCAAGCACACCAGGAAACAGAAAAAAATGGCGTTCTTAGAGGTTCTTGTGTCTTCTGTCTTCTCACCTCCTCCTCATCTCCTCCTTACATCTCTTACGCAGGAAAAGCAGGAACAAGGAAGGAAAGGGCTAAATATGAGCTCCTTTTCTCTCCTCTTCTCGCCTTCCTGTCTCCGCTTCATCTCCTCAACTCCTCGTCACCTTCTTCCCCTCATCTCCTTCCAGCCTTCACTAAGGGAAAGAATAAACAGGAAGGAATTGGTAAGCTTTGAGATCCTCTTCTTTCCTCTCACCTTCTTTTCATTCCTCTCTTCTCTCCTTTCATATCCGAACTTTCTTTCCTCTCGTCTCTTCTCGCCTTGTCTCCTTCCAACCATTACACATAAAAGCCAAGACGCGAACAAACATATTAGCTCTCCTCTCCTTTCCCTCCTCCTCTCACCTTCTTGTCCCCGAGCTGCCTGACGCCGCAGGTGAGGTTGGCCGGGATGCCCACAGGTGTGGTGACTTAGACGGACGTGGGCAGGAAGTAAGGAGAGGTGGGACACAGCTGATTCGCCTCCAGGGTTCTGTGGGCGGCACCTGCGGAGGGAGAGGGGGGGAGGGGGTTAGTTTGGTGTGGGAGGCAGCAGTGTGAGGGTGGGGGAGGAGGAGGGAGAATATGGGGTGGGTGGGGAAGATAGGGACTGGGGTAGAAAAAAAGGTTGGGTGACATCTGTGAAGGGATAAGACTTTGTGGGGAGGTTTGTGGGATCAGGGAGAAGCTGGGTAGGGGGAGTGTGTTAGGGAGATGGGAGTAAAGTGGAGAGGCCTCAGAGAGAGAGAAACAGAGATAAATAGATAGAAAGAGGCAAAGGAAAATATGACTATGAAATGCGCTCACACACACACACACACACACACACACACACACACACACACACACACACACTAACGCAATTTTGAACGGGCAATGTAATTTGAGACAGAGAAGATTATAAAGGGATCGGAAACTGAAAGAAAAGGAAATAAAGAAAAAAGGAACGAAAGAAAAAGATAGAAAAGAATTAAAACTCGATTAAATGAAGAAAAAAATAAACAGCTTGGAAGACAGAGAAAATATATGAAGAACAGCACGACGACAGAGAGACAGACACAGACTGACGAAAAGTAAAGCCGACAGACAAAAGAAGAACAAACACACAGACGCAGACAGACAAACATAAACTAAAAGACAAACAGATCGACATGACGGGAAAACAAACAGCCAGGCACACAGACAGACCAGCACTCCGCGACACCTGACCCGCCGCCTGTCCTCCACCTGTCCGGCGCTCACCTGCAGCCACTAATTAACGAGCTGGCGGCCAGGTAACGCGACTCACCCGAGCTTCATGTTTATTACCGCCGCAACAAACCTGTCTTCTTCAATCATAGTATACGTCTGGCAATGGCCCGTGATGGTGGACTGGTTGTGATGGTGGATTGGTTGGTAATGGTTGATTGGTTCACTGATAGACAGGTGTGCAGGGTTGATCGGATAGACAGGTGTGTATGACTAAGTGGACAGGCAGGTGTACACAGGTGGATGCGTGGATCAGAACGATGTATTGGATGCTTAAAATTTGGACGTCTTAGAAGAGATAGATTTTCTTTTTCATATCAGAGTTTGACGACATGACTGATGAGCTAATGGTGTGTGTGTGTGTGTGTGTGTGTGTGTGTGTGTGTGTGTGTGTGTGTATGTGTGTGTGTGTGTGTGTGTGTAATCGGTCATAACCAAGAAAAATATAAAAGTAGATGAGACTGTGTGTGTGTGTGTGTGTGTGTGTGTGTGTACATCAAACACACACAGTTTCCGTCGTAATAATGAAGTAGCAATGGTAACTTCCGTTTTTTCCCACAAAAATATGGGAAAAAATCATGACGAGACGAAACGTGAATCTTTTCGTAATTTTAATTTCTTCGTAGTTACGCAAAAATATTAATCGCCTTTCGCCGCCAGATGTTTCCTCGGCAGTGAACCAACGAAATAAAAGTCAAACGAAAATGAAGTGAGGAGAATTAGTAAAAAAAACATGACAAAAATTACCTTCCACTTTTCTCCTTCCTTCTTTTCTTTCCTGTTCTGTCCTTTTCATATTGCTTTTCTCCTTCCTGTTCATCTTTTTTCTCATTCATCTGTAATCCTTCTTTTCTTTCTTCCCTCCCTTTCTCCTCAAGCCTCCTTTTTCCGTCCCTTCCTTTCTTCCTCCGTGCACTTCCTTTTCCACCTTTCTTTTCTCTCTCTACCCATGTCACCCTTTGTCCCCTCACCAGCATCCTCTTCTCACAATGCCCTCACCCATTTCCTCTACATAACTGTCTTCCATTTCTTTCCCTCCCTCTTTTTCCTACTTCCTATTTTTCTCCGTGTCTCCCCACTCTTCTTGTTATTTCCTCTCTTTATTTCCTTCTTCCTCTTCTTCTGTGTACTTTCCTTTCCCAACTCTTTACTCACCTTTATATCGCCGTCCCTTTTTCTTCCCCTCCTCCCCTCCATCCCCTCCATCCCCTCCCTTTACCATCTTTTCATCAAGCCAGCCTCACATTAATCCTTTGAGACCTTAATGAAGCATCCCTCACGCCATTATTATTATTATTATTATTATTATTATTATTATTATTATTATTATTATTATTATTATTATTATTATTATTATTATTATTATTATCATTATTGTTGTTATTATTACGATGCTTTGTTCCTTCCAGCTTCGTGTTTCCGCATCCACGTCTCCATTCCACGTTTTCTTAGCCCATCATTTTCCGGGGCTCCGCACACTAAGAGGGAACTGCCTTGGGCGGATGCCCGGCCGCTGTTTAATCTCCGTCTCAGGTTCTTTCCTATTACATGCTCGCGTCCTTTTGTTTTATTCTGCATAATGATACACTTGCCGAGGCCCGGTGCGTCCTGTGTGCTGTTCTCGACGGAGAGGAGAATGGGAGATATAGATAGAGTGTTAGATAGAAAAAGAAGTATAGATAGAGAGTGGCAGATAGAGAAATAAATACATATGAAGAGAAGTGAATAAGGAAAGTAGACAAAAGGAATTACATAGTTCTCTTAAAAAAAAATAATGTAACAAGATAGGAAAGGAATAATGAGATAAATAGATGAAGTACGAAGATTTATAAAAAGTAGAAAAAAAAACTAAGCGAGAACAGAACAAGAGGAGATAAATAGGAGATGAGAGTAGGAAACTACGGAAAAGAAGTGAACGAAAGGGGGAGAGAGAGAGATGCTGGCTTTCCTCCTCCACCTGCATCAAGGTCGAGCCTTTATTACTTCATTATCAAGTGCGCGTCGGCGAGCGTCTTGCTGGTAACACACACACACACACACACACACACACACACACACACACACACACACACACACACACACACACACACAATTCCTTATTATCTAAGTATCTACTGCTTGCAATTATCTCCTTTCCTTCCTCTTTTTCTCACCTTTTGTTCATTCTCTTACAATGACAATAAATTAACACAAAGGATATTCTCACAGCTTGTCCTCCTTTGAACCCTAATAGATAATTGCATTCTAACTCTCCCTTTCTAAGAAATGTCGTCTACTACTATTTCATCCTACGTCAGCTTCTCAACGGTTTCTCTTCCTATTTGAATTGGACATCCTTCCCTTCGAATTCCTTTCTTCTTAACACATCTGCACAAACATATCTGCACCATACTGTTACTGAAAGGGAGAATTGCTGTTATGGGCGGCGCTACTAACCCTTAACAGTGGTTCATAGGCAGCTCGTAAGGATTGGAGTCTGGCATAATGATATTGTTGTAACTGATGTCGAGGGAATGGCCGAGGAAGGAAGAGCTTGGAGTACGGGCGTAAGCTTCGTTAAACCGCTTAGACAACCCACGCGAGGCTTTGTGTTGTGATATGAGGCGCTGAGTGTTGTTTGCTTGTCTAACTGACTTACTCGTCCTTTATATTTTTTGCTTTTGTTACGGTAGCCTCTGTATCTCCTTCCCCACCCCCTCCCCTGTCTTCTGTTTCTATCACATTGTATTGTACTAATGTTCCTACCTTCACAAGCAATCAATTATATCTTAACTCCCACTACTTCCCTCCTGTCTCTTTGTTTTCCCTTTCTATCTCATTTCATCCCTTCATTCCCTTGGTCTAGAAGTCACTTCCTGCGCCTCTTCATTCCGTTTTATCTACCTAAATGGTTTCCTTTAGCTATCTCTCTATGTCTATCTCTGTGCCTCCTATGTTTTATCCGCCTCCTACCTAAGCTCTCTTCAATATTCTCCCTCGCACTCTCTCCCGTTTTTTTTATATTTCTCTTCTTCCTCTCTCAGCCTTCCCACCAAAATCCATTTCTTTATATTTCCATCTTTTTTTTCTCTTTCTTCCTCCCTCTTTAACTTCTTACGAATATCCCTCGCTCTTTACCTCCACTTTTTCCTCTTTCTCACCCTCGCTCTTCCTTCCTCTCGCCTACCTATGCATCTTCCTTCCTCTCCACCTGCCTGCCTACAAGTCTCTCCCTCTCCCTGTCTCCCTTTTTCCCCGGCGCCTCTCCTCCCACGCTCTTTCCGGGCCGCGCCTCCCGTTCTCCACTCGATAGCATGACGGGGTCTTGGATATTTATGGCCGTCCACTAAACCATTTGTTGTACTAGTTTTTCAATGTCTTTACTTTGATGAATGTTTGGTTTTATTTTTTTGTGTGTTTGTTGAAGGCTGTTTTGTCATTGGCATTGGATTCTAAATAAAGTATTTAGCTATTTTAATCTATTGTATTTTTTTCTTTTCTTGTGGCTTTTATTTGCGTTCACTAATCCCTCTTTCCTCCTTCCAATCTTCCTACCTTCTTCCTTTCCTTCCTTCCCTCTTTCCTCCTTCCAATCTTCCTACCTTCTTCCTTTCCTTCCTTCCCTCTTTCCTCCTTCCAATCTTCCTACCTTCTTCCTTTCCTTCCTTCCCTTCCTTCTTCTTCTCCTTCCTTCCCTCTTTCCTCCTTCCAATCTTCCTACCTCCTTCTTCTCCTTTCTTCCCTCTTTCCTCCTTCCAATCTTCCTACCTTCTTCCTTTCCTTCCTTCCCTCTTTCCTCCTTCCAATCTTCCTACCTTCTTCCTTTCCTTCCTTCCCTCTTTCCTCCTTCCAATCTTCCTACCTTCTTCCTTTCCTTCCTTCCCTCTTTCCTCCTTCCAATCTTCCTACCTTCTTCCTTTCCTTCCTTCCCTTCCTACCTCCTTCTTCTCCTTCCTTCCCTCTTTCCTCCTTCCAATCTTCCTACCTTCTTCCTTTCCTTCCTCACTTCCTAACTCCTTCTTCTCCTTCCTTCCCTCTTTCCTACTTCATATATTCCTACCTTCTTCCTTTCCTTCCTTCCCTTCCTACCTCCTTCTTCTCCTTCCTTCCCTCTTTCCTCCTTCCAATCTTCCTACCTTCTTCCTTTCCTTCCTTCCCTCTTTCCTCCTTCCAATCTTCCTACCTTCTTCCTTTCCTTCCTTCCCTCTTTCCTCCTTCCAATCTTCCTACCTTCTTCCTTTCCTTCCTTCCCTCTTTCCTCCTTCCAATCTTCCTACCTTCTTCCTTTCCTTCCTTCCCTCTTTCCTCCTTCCAATCTTCCTCCCTTCTTCCTTTCCTTCCTTCCCTCTTTCCTCCTTCCAATCTTCCTACCTTCTTCCTTTCCTTCCAACCTTCCTATCTCCTTCTTCTCCTTCCTTCCCTCTTTCCTCCTTCCAATCTTCCTACCTTCTTCCTTTCCTTCCTTCCCTCTTTCCTCCTTCCAATCTTCCTACCTTCTTCCTTTCCTTCCTTCCCTTCCTACCTCCTTCTTCTCCTTCCTTCCCTCTTTCCTCCTTCCAATCTTCCTACCTCCTTCTTCTCCTTTCTTCCCTCTTTCCTCCTTCCAATCTTCCTACCTTCTTCCTTTCCTTCCTTCCCTTCCTACCTCCTTCTTCTCCTTTCTTCCCTCTTTCCTCCTTCCAATCTTCCTACCTTCTTCCTTTCCTTCCTTCCCTCTTTCCTCCTTCCAATCTTCCTCCCTTCTTCCTTTCCTTCCTTCCCTTCCTATCTCCTTCTTCTCCTTCCTTCCCTCTTTCCTCCTTCCAATCTTCCTACCTTCTTCCTTTCCTTCCTTCCCTCTTTCCTCCTTCTTCTCCTTCCTTCCCTCTTTCCTCCTTCCAATCTTCCTACCTTCTTCCTTTCCTTCCTTCCCTTCCTACCTCCTTCTTCTCCTTCCTTCCCTCTTTCCTCCTTCCAATCTTCCTACCTTCTTCCTTTCCTTCCTTCCCTTCCTATCTCCTTCTTCTCCTTCCTTCCCTCTTTCCTCCTTCCAATCTTCCTCCTCTCTCCTTCCTTCCCTCTTTCCTCCTTCCAATCTTCGTACCTTCGTCCTGTCCTTCCTTCCCTTCCTATCTCCTTCTTCTCCTTCCTTCCCTCTTTCCTCCTTCCAATCTTCGTATCTTCTTGCTTTCCGTGCGTACCTTCGTTTGTCCTTCTTCTCCTTCCTTCCCTCTTTCCTCCTTCCAATCTTCCTACCTTCTTCCTTTCCTTCCTTCCCTTCCTATCTCCTTCTTCTCCTTCCTTCCTCTTTCCTCCTTCAATCTTCCTCCTCCTCTCTCCTTCCTTCCCTCTTTCCTCCTTCCAATCTTCCTACCTTCTTCCTTCCTTAACTTCCTATCTACTTCTTCTCCTTCCTTCCCTCTTTCCTCCTTCCTATCTTCCGACCTTCTTCCTGTCCTTCCTTCGCTTCCTATCTACTTCTCCTTCCTTCCCTCTTTCCTCCTTCCAATCTTCCTCCTCTCTTCCTTTCCTTCCTTTTCTCCTTCCAATCTTCCTACCTTCTTCCTTTCCTTCCTTCCCTTCCTATCTCCTTCTTCTCCTTCCTTCCCTCTTTCCTCCTTCCAATCTTCCTCCCTCCTCTCTCTCCTTCCTTCCCTCTTTCCTCCTTCCAATCTTCCTACCTTCTTCCTTTCCTTCCTTCCCTTCCTACCTCCTTCTTCTCCTTCCTTCCCTCTTTCCTCCTTCCAATCTTCCTCCCTCCTCTCTTTCCTTCCTTCCAGTCTCCTTCTGACCTCCTCAAAGGGACGGACGTTGACCTTGCTGCTGCTGCGGCATCAAACCTTAACCTGCTTTTCACCTCGTTTGGTGAGACGACACTTGTTATTTTGTGTGTGAATCGACTCCGTGTGTTACATTTTAACGTCACAACTTTTGAAATCCGTTCATCCACGTTTTTAATTAACCGTTACTTAAATAGGCCCGTACGCCTTCTCAGAAATCGAACGACTAACTGTGCTTGTTTACTTGTCTTATTTAGCACCACTCAACCTAATTAATTAACGTCTAACTCAGTGCTGTGACGCGTCTAACTAGTGTTTGAAGTGTTGCGAGGATTACCTTACAGTGAGAGGACTTCCCTGCTGAGCTGAGCGGTTAAGTTATATATCGACTTTTTTGTGTTTCCTGTCTTTCCCCAGTAGGATTACAACTACACGACCTAACACAGCACCCAGTGAAAGACAGTGAGCTTCTTGTGTCTAACTAACGTAGAAAATCTGTCACTAACGTAGAAGTACAAAGCTTGACCCGTATACCAGCACACCTGTTTTGAAAAGGAGGAAAATTTTAATCCCCCAGAGAATTTTAATCCCAGAGGGAAAACACGTGTGGGCCCTCATAGACGCCACACCTCAAACTCTCCCGCGTGACTCGACCGATTTAAAGCCGCCTCCCTCCAGGCCCACGCGGATACAAAATTCATCTGAACTGTAAAGCTCACAGTTATATCGTTTTGCAACAGTAAATAAAAAAGAAGTAATCATGCCGTCCAACTATTTCAATTGCTGTAATTGTTCAAAGAAATATGCTGCGATTCACTACCAAACCAGCGACTCGATGTGTAGGTACTGTGTCTTAGACTTACGTATTCAGGCACTACAAACAACCAACGAGGATCTACAACGCTCCAATTCTTTACTTTGGGACATCGTGACGTCATACCCTCAACTCCCTTCTTCTTCTTCTTCTTCTTCTTCTTCTTCTTCTTCTTCTTCTTCTTCTTCTTCTTCTTCTTCTTCTTCTTCTTCTTCTTCTTCTTCTTCTTCTTCTTCTTCTTCTTCTTCTTCTTCTTCGTACTCCGAAATTCTTACCCGATCACATACCTCCTCCTCCTCCTCAGCCCCCTCCATTTCTCATCCCTCCCCCGCCTCCTCCCTTCCCTCCTCCACCTCATCACCACAGGCCGCCAACCCCCCCCCTTCTTCACCCTCCACCACCAGCACCGCCATCACCCCCGCCCCCTCCCCTACCCATCCCACCATCACCACCACGACCTACTCTTCCTCCTCCCCTTCCTCTTCCTCACTCTTCTCTTCCGCCCCTTCCTCCTCCTCCAACTCTGCCCCCTCCTTCACATCATCAACATCCTCCTCCTCGACCCCCCCCCAACCCCTTCCGCCTCTTCCTCCTCCTCCGCCTCTGCCGCCTCCTCCTTGTTTCTTCTCCCCCTCCTCCATCCTCAACATCCTCCTCCTCTACTCCTCCCCAGTCAACCCCTACTGCCCTTCCTCCTCCTCCGCCTCTGCCCCCTCCTCCACATCCTCAACATCCTCCTCCTCTACTCCTCCCCAGTCAACCCCTTCCTCCCCTTCCTCCTCCTCCGCCTCTGCCCCCTCCTCCACATCCTCAACATCCTCCTCATCTACTCCCCTGCAGTCAACCCCTTCCGCCTCTTCCTCATCTTCCCTTGGCTCCCCCTTGTCCCTCTCCTCTACCAGCCCTCCTAACGCCTCCACGTCCAGCCGCCACCTCCCTCCTCACTACCCATCCATTAGACATACAAGACCATTCTTCCTGCTGTGGTCTGCGTAGATCAGACACAGTTTCAGGGGCACAGACAAGCTGAAAACATCTGTTAGACTTGTGGGGACTCGCTGGTTAGAGGTCAATTAACGAATTCTGCGGCAGGAATACAGAGACGCGGAGGCGTTATTGTATTCCGGGAGCCAAACTGGACGACATTACTTCAGCTGTCGATGCTGTCACGGAACTCGCGAAGGAAGACACAGTCTATTTGATTCACGCGGGGACAAATGACGTTCAGTCTACTCAAACTCAGGCCCTACTATCAAAATACCGTCAGGTCATTCGGCGTTACAAGACCAAGTCCCCTCACGTCATTGTCTCTGGAATTCTACCCAGAATCAGCGCTTACGCCGGCTTCAACAGCAAAGCGAGCAACATCAATACTAGTCTGAAGGAAATTTGTGACGACGAAGGCGTGGCGTTTACAAACGCCTGGCATCACTTCTTTGAGCGCCCAGACTTGTTTTGGAACGATGGACTACATCAGAATGAGGTTGGATCGGCGCGTTTCGGGAGGCTTCTGGACGAGGCAGTGAAAAGCTTTTCGAAAAGCCTTTCAAAAAACGGCGGGCGAGGACGGGGCAAAGGCAGCCCTTGATCAACCAACCCGTAGCGTCAGTGCGACTCACTAGACACTGTGTAACTAACCACGCCTCCGACAAGCGAACTGGTACAACTCGTCACGGCCACATTTCTATCATGTACACAAATGCACGTAGTTTAATACCCAAAAAGGACGAAATTAGGGCGTATATTGCAACAGAGAAACCAGATGTGGTAGCCATCACAGAGACTTGGGCCAACTCTACCCATCTAGAATCCGAACTGTCATTACCTGGGTACAGCTTCCACAAAGTCAAGCACAAGAAAGGAGGAGGTAGTTTGCTACGTAAAAGTACACTCCCTGCCATAAAAATAGACAAACAGGACGCAGAGAAATACGATTCTGTCTATGTGGAAATAACCGCAAATAACAAGAAACTAACACTTGCCATATACAGGCCTCCAGAAACAACAGACAGCCGATGACACTGCCCTCTACGAAGATTCACTCTCTAACACAAACCTAGGAATAAATTATTATTGGGTACTTTAATTGCCCTAACAGTGACTGGTGACTGATGACTGGTGATCAAGAGGGTAACAGGCTTTTAGATATGGTGGAGGTTTCGTTCATCACTCAAGTTGTAACTCAACCAACAAGAAAACAATCTGCTGGACCTGGTATTAGTAAGCGACCCCGACCTCATTCGCGACTGTACAGTTGGTGAAACTTAATGGGTGCGATCACCACTTAATCCGTTTTAATATTAACATATGTCACAAACTCGTAGATAATCCGTCAGTGATACCAGATTACAAAAGGAAATTTCGACTTAGCCCGTGCGCTGCTTCCCCTACGACCTGGGACCAACTTGGCATCACCGACAATACAATCGACAACGCGTGTAACGTCTTCAAAGATAAGCTGTTGCAAGTAGAAGGCTACAGTGCCTACGAAATCCAGGCGAGTAAATGGGGCCGTAGATCCACCGTGGATGACCAGAGAAATAAAAGGGCAATAAACCTAAAAAAAGGAATTATAATTTGATGAAGAGAATGCTACGGCCGAAGCCAGCACACAGTACCACAACAGCCTCAGAGCTTGTCGCAGCCTTATTCAGAGTAGCAAACGCAACTATGAAAAGCAAATAGCGCGCGAAATCAAAACTAACTCAAGAAATTCTTCACGTACATAAGATCGAAAAGAAAGTAAAATCAATATTGGTCCCCTGACAGACGAGACTGGATCTGTAACTCAGGACAGTAAACAGATGGCCAGAATCCTCAACAGTAACTTCGCATCCGTATTCACAGTCGAGGACATCGAAACCATTCCCGAGCCCTGCCCCGCCGGTGAGATCACGCCGCTGAAATTGACTCAATATGCGACCAAGAAGTAAAAAGTACTTGGACAAACTCGACACGAACAAGTCAACAGGACCCGACAGTTTGTCCCCGCGGTTATTAAAGAGCTTAAACAACAAATACTTCAACCACTCACTACTATATTCAACCGGTCAGTCCAACTAAACAAGGTCCCGGAAGACTGGAAGATGGCGGACGTAACACTGTTTCTCAAAAGGAGGCAAAAGCATTGCATTAAACTACAGGCCCATAAGTTTGACATCAGTGGCAGGAAAAACACTCGAAAAGATTATTAGAGATAAACTTGTTTAAGTTTCTAGAAAACAATAATATAATCTCCGACACCCAGAAACAAGCGCTCCTGCCTAACGAATTTATTAGACTTCTTCCAAGGTATATATAAGAACTGGGATGCCCACATCCCCAGTGATGTTATATACCTGGACTTTCAGAAAGCCTTCGACAAGGTACCGCACGAGCGACTCCTTAAGAAACTGCATTCGGTGGGCATCAGGCCAATCTGATCGCGTGGATAAGAGATTGGCTCACCGACAGAAAACAACGAGTACTACTCAACGGACAGCCTTCCGATTGGCTTCCAGTCACTAGTGGAGTGCCTCAAGGGTCAGTGCTGGGACCCATTCTCTTCATCATATATATCAACGACCTCGAATCAGGACTGAAATCCACAATATCGAAATTTGCTGATGACACCAAGGTGGGTGGAAAGGCCCTCACAAAGACCGACTGCGAAATCATTCAGAAAGACCTCAATCACATTATCGAATGGTCGGAAAAATGGCAAATGTCTTTTAATGTTAACAAATGCAAAGTCATGCACATTGGGTCCCAAAATAGTAACCACACATACATCATGAATGGGAGACCTCTGCAAGCGATGCAGGAGGAAAAGGATCTTGGAGTCACTATCAGCAGTGACCTGAAACACGCGAATCACTGTAAAAAAGCCTACAACAAAGCCAACATTATGCTCGGGTTCATAGCGAGGAACTGAGTGTAAAACACCAGACGTGATGCTATCCTTGAATAATTCCATGGTAAGACCGCACCTCGAGTATGCAGTGCAGTTCTGGTCTCCCAATTACAGAAAGGACATTGCTTTACTGGAAAGGATTCAACGACGCGCCACAAAGATGATTCCAACCTTCAGGGCTCAACCGTACGAGGAACGACTCAAGCGACTCAATCACTTTACATTGGAGAAAAGACGCCTACGAGGGGATATGATTCAAGTCTTCAAGTATCTAAAAAAGTTCAACAACGTCGATTACTCCAAATTCTTTGAACTGCAAACCAACTCAAGAACTAGAAATAACGGTTTACCCATTCAGACGAGTCGATGCAACACAGACATTGGAAGGAGTTTCTTTTCAAACCGAGTCATCCGCCACTGGAACAATCTTCCCTCAAGTAGTAAATGCGAATACCATCAACTCCTTCAAATACAGAATCGACCGTCATTTCGCTGCGTCGGGAGTAAACTGAATAACGAGGGGCTTCCATCTGCTCCCCAATATCAAGGTGCTTTCATCTGCTCACCAAGCCCCAAGTGGCGGTCGAGGAGATTAAATCACCCAAGCGGGCGACCTCGTAATGAGCCAATAGGCTTTCTGTTGCCTGCATTTCCATGTTTCCATGTTTCCCTCTTTCCTCCTTCCAGTCTTCCTCCCTCCTCTCTTTCCTTCCTTCCCTCTTTCCTCCTTCCAATCTTCCTACCTTCTTCCTTTCCTTCCTTCCATTCCTACCTCCTTCTTCTCCTTCCTCCTCTCTTTCCTCCTTCAATCTTCCTCCTCCTCTCTTTCCTTCCTTCCTCTTTCCTCCTTCCAATCTTCCTACCTTCTTCCTTTCCTTCCTTCCTTCCTACCTCCTTCTTCTCCTTCCTTCCCTCTTTCCTCCTTTCAATCTTCCTCCTCTCTTTCCTTCCTTCCCTCTTTCCTCCTTCCAATCTTCCTACCTTCTTCCTTTCCTTCCTTCCCTCTTTCCTCCTTCCAATCTTCCTACCTTCTTCCTTTCCTTCCTTCCCTCTATCCTCCTTCCAATCTTCCAACCTTCTTCATTTCCTTCCTTCCTCTTTCCTACTTCCAATCTTCCTACCTTCTTCCTTTCCTTCCTTGCCTTCCTATCTCCTTCTTCTCTTTCCTTCCCTCTTTCCTCCTTCCAATCTTCCTACCTTCTTCCTTTCCTTCCTTCCCTTCCTATCTCCTTCTTCTCCTTCCTTCCCTCTTTCCTCCTTCCAATCTTCCTCCCTCCTCTCTTTCCTTCCTTCCCTCTTTCCTCCTTCCAATCTTCCTCCCTCCTCTCTTTCCTTCCTTCCCTCTTTCCTCCTTCTTCTCCTTCCTTCCCTCTTTCCTCCTTCCAACCTTCCTATCTCCTTCTCCTTCCTTCCCTCTTTCCTCCTTCCAACCTTCCTATCTCCTTCTTCTCCTTCCTTCCCTCTTTCCTCCTTCCAACCTTCCTATCTCCTTCTTCTCCTTCCTTCCCTCTTTCCTCCTTCCAATCTTCCTCCCTCCTCTCTTTCCTTCCTTCCCTCTTTCCTCCTTCCAATCTTCCTACCTTCTTCCTTTCCTTCCAACCTTCCTATCTCCTTCTTCTCCTTCCTTCCTCTTTCCTCCTTCCAATCTTCCTACCGTCTTCTCCTTCCTTCCCTCTTTCCTCCTTCCAATCTTCCTCCCTCCTCTCTTTCCTTCCTACCCTCCTTCCTCCTCCCTTTCCTTCCTTCCCTCTTTCCTCCTTCCCTCCTAGCTGTCCTTCCAATCTTCCTACCTCCTTTCTTTCCTTCATCTCTCCCTCCTTCCTTCCTTCCTTCCCTCCCTCTAATTGATACATTGCATAAGATCGTCTCGCTTCTCAAGGACACGAATTAAGTCTGAATACATTTTAATTCTCCTTCAGATTTCCACTGCCTCGATCCTCCTCCTCCTCCTCCTCCTCCTCCTCCTCCTTTTCCTCCTACTCATCCTCCTCCTCTGCGACTTAGAAAGTCTTTCCTCCAAGTATACAAATGACTTCGTTAAGCTGGAGGTCAGTGAATCATCCTCTTCCTCCTCCTCCTCCTCCTCCTCCTCCTCCTCCTCCTCCTCCTTCGCCTCTTCCTCTTCCTCTTCTTCCTCCTCCTCCTCTTCATCTTTTCCTCTGCCTCCTTATACCTCCTCATTTTTTTATTCTTTTTTTATTCTCTTCCTTCCCTATCTTTTGCTTCTCCTCCTCTTTCTCTTCCTCATCTTCTCTCTTTATTTCTTTTTTCTCCTCCTCCTCCTTCTATTCCTCTTTTTCCTCCCGTTCCCTTTGCTCCTTTTCCTCCTCTTCCTCCTCTTCGAACTCGTCTTACTCCTTCTCCTCCGCCTCCTTCTCAACAACTCGCCCTTCCTCCTCCTCCTCCTCCTCCTCCTCCTCCTTGTTTACTTCTCAAGGCGGCGGGGTAAACAGGACACTTGTGGCCACAATCTTGGAAAATGACGAGAGTTAGAGAGAGAGAGAGAGAGAGAGAGAGAATGATTCTGTTTGTGAAGTTTGTCGGTTTTTTTATGATTTACCTCAATTACTTACATATTTTATTACTGGTTCGCTTTTTATTTGCCTTTTTATCACTTAGTCCATTCCTGTCTTTTTTTAGGGGAATTAGTAAGAATTATGTTTACTTCTATGGCTCGCAACGGGAGAAGTGGAGGACGTTGGGAAAGGCCTGAAATACCTGCCTTACTACTATTATTATCATTACACTCAACATAAATAAAAAAAAAAAAACTGTCCCTTCTCACTCACCTCGGAAGGACATAAAAAGAAGACTAACTTTCTTCTCACAAGATTATCTGCCCGCCCTTTCTTGCCCGTCGGTTCCCTAACACGCCCTGGAGGTGAGGAGGAGGAAAAGGAAGAAGAGACAGAAGACAAATGAAGGGAGGAAGGAAGGAAAGAAGGAAGGAACTACGAAGAAGAGGATAAAAAGCAAAGAATGAAGATTGAGAGGGATAAGATAAGGAGGAGGAGGAAAAATAATATAGACGAAGAAAAACAAAGAAAAGAGGAGAGGAGAAGAGGAAAAAAAACGATGAAGAACCGGAGGAAAGGAGGAAGAGAGAAGAGGAAAAGGAAAATGCGAAGAAGAGCTAGCGGAGGAGAAATGAAAGAAAAGGAAAGGAGAAGAGGAGGAGAGGAGAGGAGGAGGAGGAGGAGGAGGAGCGTCGTCAGGGAGCACCACGGACTGTTGACTTTATGACGCAGCGCACAACGCGTTTCTTTTGTTTCCGTTCCGCACGAGTCGGTCCCTTCGCTATATGCCTCATTTTCCTCCTCCTTTACCTTATTCCTCCCTCTTCTTCTTCCTCCTCCTCCTCCTCCTCCTCCTCCTCCTCCTCCTGTGCCTCTTGTCTTCATCTCCTCTTCCTTTTCCAGCTTTTCTTATTTTCCTCGTTTTCCTCTTCTTCTTTCCTTTTCTTTTATTCCTCCTCCGCTAGCTCTTCCTTATCCTCCTCCTCCTCCTCCTCTTCCTCCTCCTCCTTCACGGTTTGTCTTCATTTTATATTCCATTTTTTACCTTATTATTTTAATCTTTCTGTTCGTCCTTTCCTCTTTTTTTTTCTCTACTTCCTGTCTTTCTTACCTCTCTCTCCTTCCTTTCATCGTTCTTCTCTCCTGTTCCCTTCTTTCTCTACTTCCTCTCTTCACTTTTCTTTCATTTCTTGTGCCTTCCTCTTTTCCTCCTTCCTTTCCTTTCCTTTTTTACTGTTTTCCTCCTTTTCTTTCGTCTTTCTTTCCTTTTCGCCTTTTCTTCTTTTTCCCTTCTCTCATCCATGGCTTCCTTCACGCATTCCTTTCCATACCCTCTTCTTTTCCTTCCTTCCTTCTCCCCATCCCCTTCATCCCTGGTTTCCCTCCCTTCTTCATTTCTCCCCTCCTTCCTTCATTACCTCCATCCTCTTTTTCTTCATTTCTTCTGGGTTTATCTTTTTTCTCTTTCTCTTCTCCTTTTCATTTCTTTCACCCTCTTCTCCTCTTTTTCATCTCATTCTCTTCCGCTTCCCTTAAACATTCTCTCTCTCCCATCTCCCTTTCGTACCAAGACATCCTTTCTGCTACTTCTGCTTCTCCTCTTCCTTTAAATACAACTTCCTTCTCCTCCTTTCTCCCTTCTCTTCCTCCTCCTCCTCGTCCTCTCCATTCTTTACTCCCTTCTACTTCGTCTCACTCCCCCTCCTTCTATCCTCCCCATCTCCCCACCCTGTACTCTCTTGTACCTCCTCGTCCCTCTACCCTTCCCCTCTTTCTCTCCCTTCCCCTTCCTCTCTCTCTCCCTTCCCTCTTCTTTTTCTTCCTCTCCTTCCCATAAAAAAAGAACACTGAGGTATAAAAACTCCAACCAATCAAATTAAACCCATTCAGTTTGTCCTGAAAAACAAAAGAAAACGGGAAGAGTATTGCCAACCCCTTTCCCTCCTCCTCCCCTTTCCTTCCTCCCCCTCCCCCTTCAGCTTCCCAAAATTTGTCCCCCTGACCCTCAGTGACCCAAGTTGACCTGTCGTTTCCTTTATTGATTTGATCCTTTTTATTCCTGTTTTCCTGTTTTTTCTTTTTTAAGATTCCTCAGCGATTTTTGTGGATTCGTCCTGTCACCTTATGTGTTTGACTGGTGTATGTGTGTGTGTGTGTGTGTGTGTGTGTGTGTGTGTGTGTGTGAGATGTTTTGTTTGTTTTTTTACTTTATTTCATGTATATTAATTTCTTTGTTTGCTTTTCTCTGTGTTTGTCCGCCTCTATATTTGCCTGTTTTATATTGTCTGCTTATCTGTTTGTCTGTATATATATTTTTGTGTGTGTCTGTTTACCTCTCTTCCCTTGTCTGTCTTTATTTCTATGTATTTGTGTTTGCCTGTTCCTGTGTCTGATTCTCTGTCTTCTTCTAATATATGTTTGTCCGTCTGTTTATAAATATATGTCTGTCTGTTTGTCTGTCAGTAAAAATATATATGATGGAAACTTTCTTCGTGTTCATATTTTGCTTTGTACTGAAAAAATAAAAAATAAAAAATGTAGCGTCCTTCTCTCAAACTTTTCTACATATTTCATTTTTTTCCCTTCGTACGTGTTTGTTTCATGTCTTGATTTTACGGCCAAACATGTTCCCAGACTTTTTTTTTTTTTTTCGTGGGAGTTAATTGTTTTTTTCCCGTTGTGCTAACTTATCATTTTTTTTTCTTGTTGTTTTTTTAGTCAAGAGCAAAGGTTGAGACGTGATTGATCCGTGTGAGGAAGAGACCGTGAATGAGGAGGAGGAGGAGGAGGAGGAGGAGGAAAGAGGTAGTGGTGGTGGTGGTCTTTCCTCCAACCACCTGTCTCTTTCCTTACTGTTGGGGATGATATTTTTCTCTCTCTCCTCCTCCTCTTCTTCCTCCTCCTCCTCTTCTTCTTTCTCCTCTTCCTCCTCTTGCTCTTTCTCATATCCCTTCTTCCCTTGTTCTCCTTCATCCTAATATTGTTTTCCTTTCCTTCAATATATTTTTTACCCTCCTCCTCCTCCTCCTCCTCCTTCTCCTCCTCCTTCTCCTCCTCTGTTTTCTTTTGTTTTCATTCTTTTGTTTTTTGTCTTAATATACTTTTTTTCGTGTTTTCCTCTCTCGACTTCCTCCTCCAAGAGAGTATATTTCTCCTGCCCATATTATTTTTCCTCCTCCTCCTCCTCCTCCTCCTCCTCCTCCTCCATGATATCTTACTCCTTTCCATCTCTGTTTCTCTTTTCCCTTTAAAATTTTACCCCGTCCTCCTTAAGACCATCATTTTTTTTTTCATTTATCATTTTTTACCTGTCTCCTCTTCACACCTGTAATTACACCTGTCTGCACTCTCTCTCTCTCTCTCTCTCTCTCTCTCTCTCTCTCTCTCTCTCTCTCTCTCTCTCTCTCTCTCTCTCTCTCTCTCTCTCTCTCTCTCTCTCTCTCTCTCTCTCTCTTTGTGGATTAATAAAAGGATAAAAAGTCGAAAAAGAGAATCAGTGTGCCAGAGAGAGAGAAAGAAGAAAGAAAAACTTTGTTCCTCAACGGAAGAAAGAGAAACAAGGGTTTGATGAGAGAAGAGAGAGAGAGAGAGAGAGAGAGAGAAGAGGAGAGAGAGAGAGAGAGAGAAGAGGAGAGAGAGAGAGAGAGAGAGAGAGAGAGAGAGAGAGAGAGAGAGAGAGAGAGAGAGAGAGAGAGAGAGAGAGAGAGAGAGAGAGAGAGAGAGAGAGAGAGAGAGAGAGAGAGAGAGAGAGAGAGAGAGAGAGAGAGAGACTGCCTTCGTTTCTTAATCTAAGTTTCACACGAGAATATTTCCCTTTGAAACATAACTCGTCATGACAATATTACAAGGCAATTTAAACTTCAAATTCCTTGTGTCAACTAGAAAGCTTATGTTATTTCGTTTTTGTTTATTGATTTATCCTAATATTTAATAGTTTACTTTTTCCATCTCTTTCATCCTCCTTTTTTTTTTTTAAGCAATCATCTTCATCGAGGTTCTCCTAAAATAGCAACAGGCACGTGAACGTCAAACCAGCTGCATTTTTTTTTTACTTTCTTTTTTCATTGATTTTTCTTATTTTTACTTTTTTTTCTATCTCTTTCACCCTCCATTCTTTTTTTCTTTTTTTTAAGCAATCATCTTCCTCGAGGTTCTCCTAAAATAGCAACAGATACATGAACCTCAAACCAGCTGCATTTTTTTAATTTCTTTTTTCCTTAATTTGTCTTATTTTTTCTGTTTTATTCTTTTGCTATGTATTTTCCCCGACATTCTTTTTTTTAAGCAATCATCTTCATCGAGGTTATCCTAAAATAGCAACAGACACATGGACTTCAAACCAGCTGCATTTTTTACTTTCTTTTTTACTACTTTTATTATGTTGTTTTTGTCTATATCCGTGCCCATAACCCCGGGGGGCTGGCTCGGGGGCATCCCGTTATAGGTGCAGAAGACTTATTTATTTCCCTGCCCGCGTCCAGAGCATTAAAAAAGACAGCTGGATGGAGAAATATGTGCATGTTTTATTATTCCTGGGTTTACAAGCATAATACTTCATTCTAAATATGCCCTCATTTCTCGCCTTTTCTTACTTACACGCATTCATAACCCAAACTTATTTCCTACCTTTGCAGAGATAGAGTCCCGGTTTTGTGTATACCTTTCAACATTACAATGTTCATAAAACTTATTTCCTCCCTTGCAGAGATAGAGTCCCGGTTTTGCATCTGTTACCTTTCAACATTACAATAACTTACGTAGTGTACTAATATGCCTTCATTTCTCTCCTTTCGTAACCTTTCCACATATTCACAACCCAAACTTATTTCCTCCCTTGCAGAGATAGAGAGTCTTATTTTTGCATCTGTTAGCTTTCAATATTACAATTATTTATGTAGTGTACTAATATACTCTCATTTCTCTCCTTCCATAACCTTTACACGCATTCATAACCCAAACTTATTCTTCCCTCACAGAGACAGAGAATCCTGGTTTTGCGTCTGTTATCTGTCAACATTACAATAATTTATACTGTGTACTAATTACATTTCCTTTCTCTCGACAGGTAAGTGGCGAGACCTGTCACCTGTGTCACTAGAGGAAGGAGTCAGTGGCGAGAATGGTTCAAGGTTTGGAGTGTGTGTGTGTGTGTGTGTGGGTGGGTGGGCAGGATGTAGCATTAGTGGTAGTAGTAGTAGTAGTAGCAGTAGTAGTAATAGTAAAATAATAATAATAATAATAAAAACAATAATAATAATAATGACAATAATAACAATAAACGAAGGAAAATAAGCAGAGGAAACAGGCTAACAACACAGTATAATAACGTGTACGCAATTCTTACCTCACATTATTACAAACAGGAAAGCAAAAAAAAACACCAATTATATCTCTCATTCTGTGGTGTTTATATCATAGTTCAGCTGCGGGGAGGCTTAGTACCACCACCACCACCACTACCACTACCTCTTCTCCTGTGCTGCTGTGGGTGGTGTGCGCCTCTAACTCTTCTTCCACGACATTAAGTTCCCGAGTTTGAGCGGCTGCGAGATGAATTGTTATGTGCAGAAGGACTTGTCTTCTGCGGCGAGTGCCTTGCGTGATGGGTGTGCCACAGAGAGGAAGGAGAGTAAGGGAAGGAGAAGGAGAGTGGAAGAGTGAGGAGGGATAGTGTGAGCGGTAGAAGGAGAGGAGTGGGTTATATGGGGGAAGGAGGAGGAGAGTGGGAGGAGAGGGAGGGAGAGTAAGAGGAGTAGGTTATGAGGAGGAAGGAGAGAGGAGAGAGGAGAGAGTGGGTAAGAGAAAGGAGGAAGAAAGGGAGAGGAGGAAAAAAAGATGACGTATGGGGTTCGGTAAGTGAATAAAGAGGAAGAGACGAAGAGTGAAAATAAGCAAAGGGAAGGAGAGGAAAGATGGATGGAAGGAAGGAGAGGGTAAAGAGAAAGGAGGAGGAAGAAGGGAGGGAGGGAAAATTGATGGTGGCTGGGGTTAGGTAAGGGGAGGGAAGAGGGAAGATGAAGGGTGGGAGGGAAGATGAGGGAGAGAAAGTGAAAAGAAGGAGATAAGAAGAGATGGATGCTGGGAAAGATGCTGAGGAGAGAGAGAGATTTACATAGATTTACATAGAAAATCAGACCACACAGACCCCATGGTCCAGACTTGGTGGTCTGTCCTTAAATTCTAAGTGATTTTACATTAATCAGAAGACTCCAAAACGTTGCATTTCTACTCTAGTTGATATTAAGTTGAAGGAAGTGACGGTCGAGCTTATTTTTGAAGGAGTCAATCGTGTTACACTGGACCACTGATGATGGGAGCTTATTCCATTCTCGCACTACAACGTTGGTGAAGAAAAATTTGGTGCAGTCTGAATTTACTTGTCTACATCTGAGTTTTACGCCATTGTTCCTCGTGCGCAAAGTGTCATCGATCATAAACAATGTTGATCTGTCTACATTCGTGAAACCATTAAGTATTTTAAAACATTCGATCAGTTTTCCTCGGAGGCGACGTTTCTCAAGAGAGAACATGTTAAGGGTAGAAAGCCTTTCTTCGTAGGATTTGTTGCGCAAGGAAGGGATCATTTTCGTTGCCCGACGCTGAACACCTTCTAATTTAGCAATATCCTTTGCATGGTGGGGAGACCAAAACTGTACCGCATATTCCAAGTGGGGTCTGACTAAACTGTTGTAGAGCGAGTATTACATCTTTATTCTTGAATACAAAGTTTCTTTTAATGAAGCCCAACATTCTGTTCGCTTGATTTGCTGCATCGATGCATTGCTGTGAGAATTTGATGTTTGAAGAGATTTTGACCAAAAAGTCTTTTACGCATTGAACTCTTTTGATTTTAACTACGCTAATTTCTTATTCTAACTTATTATTCCTCTTTCCAAATTGAAGTACCTGGCAATTGTCTACGTTAAAGGTCATATCAAATCTATCCGACCAAGCTGAAATTTTGTGCAAATCCTCTTGGAGGCTTTGCCTGTCTTCGTCAGTGAGAACCGAGTTGCCAATCTTTGTGTCGTCTGCAAATTTACTAATGCGGTTGTTGAGTCCAACATCCACGTCGTTGATGTAAATAATGAAGAGCACTGGGCCAAGGACCGAGCCCTGAGGGACGCCACTAGTGACAGGCGCCCACTCTGAGTTAAATCCGTCAATCACTACTCTTTGTTGTCTGTTGCTCAACCAATTCGCGATCCATTGGTTTACTTGACCGTCAATACCTATTTGCTTTAATTTGTAAAGTAATTTATGATGCGGGACTTTATCAAACGCTTTCTGGAAATCAAGATAGACTACGTCCAGTGATTTGGTTACGTCATAAACAGTGAAGAGGTCGTTATAAAAGGTTAATAGGTTTGATAGGCAGGATCTTTTGTTTCGGAAGCCATGTTGTGAGTCCCCAATCAATGAGTGGCTTTCAAGGTAATTCACAATTTTGTCTCTAATTATGCCCTCAAGTAGCTTACCTACAACCGAAGTTAGACTAATGGGCCTGTAATTACCTGGTACTTTTTTGTCTCCTTTCTTGAAAATCGGTGTCACGTTAGCCTTTTTCCAATCTGAAGGGACGATGCCTTGTCGCAAGGACATATTGAAAACGGTTGTGAGGGAGGAGAGTATTTCGCTCTTTGTTTCTTTCAGCAGAGTTGGATATACTTTGTCAGGTCCAGGACTTTTATTTGTTTTAAGTGAATGGAGAGCTTTATGGACTTCATCGGTTGTTATTTCAAAATTAGGCAATGCATGCTCGAGATTTACAATAGTACTGGTGTTGGTGGTAGCGAGAGGAAGACTGTTAGTATTAAACACCGAGGAAAAGTAATTGTTTAAGAGGTTTGCAATGTGTTGGCTGTCAGTCACTAGTGCACCGTCGCTGTTTGTTAAAGGTCCAATACCACTTTTGATCGCCTTTCTGTTGTTTATGTAACTGAAGAAAGATTTCGGATTATTTTTACAGTTGGCTGCAATATTTTCTTCGTATCTACGCTTTGCCTGACCTACTAGTCTTTTTACTCGTCGCCTGGCATCATTATAAAGTCTAATGTTTTCGGGCGTGCTTTGTTCTTTCTTTAACCTGTAAAACAATTTTCTCTCATTGACTGATTGTTTAATTTCGCTATTAAACCACGGTGGGCTTTTATTAGTGTTAATTCGCTTCTCGCACAAGGGGACGAATGTGTTCTGCTGAGTGAGTAAGTGATTTTTAAGGCTTAGCCAGGCTTCCTCTACGTTGCCGTCATCTGATAGTTGTGTTTCTGTTAGTTTTTGTCGGATTTCTACGAAGTTAGCTCTTTTGAAATTGGGCACCTTTACTTTATTTTCAGTCACTGATGATTGAGCTTTAATGTCGACGCGCACTAATTTATGATCGCAAGAACCGAGGTGTTTTCCTACCGTGACACTACTGACAAGGTTATCTTGGGTCGTTATAACAAGGTCGAGCATATTATTTTGTCGAGTTGGCTCAGAAACCATTTGGCTTAGATAATTTTCTTCTAGAAAGAGAGAGGTGAAGGTTCAAGTATGACAGGAAAGACAAGAACACCAAATCTTAGCCTGTGATGTTTTTTTTCTCCTCTTCCATTATTTCATTTATTCACATCATCTTCCTCCTCCTCCTCCTCTCCTCCTCCTGGTAGGCATAAACAAGGCAGCTCCTGTGAACCTAACCCCACCTAACATCACCGTCCATGAACTTTTCTACTCTTTTAATGTATCTATCATTGGCACTCACCTCATGACTGCCCATCCTGTTCCACTCATCCACCATTCCTTTGGTTAACTAATTCTTGCCTATGTCCTTGTTGAATCTGAATTTATCTGATTTAAACCCATTACTACGTGTTCAACCCTTCTTTGTTACCTTCCTTCAGAACCTTATTAATATTACCCTTATCAAAATCCCTTCATCCATTTATAAACATCGATCAAGTCTCCTCGCACCCTTCATCATCCTCATCATCATCATCATCGTCTTTGTATCACTAGTATTATTATATTCCCTTCTTCCTCCCTTCCTTCTTTTTTTCATCCTTCCCTTTCGCGCCGAACATGGGAGGAGTGGAATATGTGATAACTCTCTTGCTGTCCCTTCCCCTTCTTTATTTCCTTCCTTCTTTCTCTCCCCTCTGCTGCTCTTCCTCTCTTTATCTCTTTCTTCATCTCTCGTTCTGTTTTCCTTCCTCTTGATTCACTTTTCCCTTTTCTTCCCCTTCGTGTGTTTTCCTCTTTATTTCCTTCTTTTTGCACTTTTCCATTCTTCTTCAGTATTTTCATTCTTCTTCCATTTTCCTTTCCTCTCTTTCATTTTTTCCTTAATGTATGTATGCCTCTTTTTTTTTTTTCTTGTTTTAGTACTTTCCTATTTTTCTTCAGTATTTTCCTTCTTCTTCCATTTTCTTTCCTCTTTATCATCTTTTTTCCATCTATCTCTTTTTCCTTTTCTTTCCCTACGTCCGTGTGTTTGACTCTTTTTTCCCTGTTTTTGCACTTTTCCATTCCTCTTCAGTATTTTCCTTCTTCCCTTTTTCTTTCCATCTATCTGTTTCTCCTCCCTCTCTCCCCTCGACAACGGCCACGCCACCTCTTCTCGTCCTATCAGCGAAGTTAACTTAAGCAACGTTGGGTCTGGTTAGTGCTTGGATGGTTGGCTGCCTGAGAACACCAGATGCTGTTGACGTAACTTTTTTTCTTGGACTGAGAGTACTGTGAAGTGTGGGGGAGGCGTTTCCGGCTTCTTTCCTGTTACTGCTAAACCATTTCAAATAGTCCGTTTGTCGATTCCAGGTCCTTTCCTCCCTCTGCTCTGCCACACAGCCCCAACCCTATCCTTCCTCTCATATGTTACCTATAGCTAACATATGAGAGGCAAGATAGGTGTTGAACTGTGGCAGAGGGAAGAAAAGACCTGGCGAATCGAGCGCCAAAACGGAGTATTTGAAATGGCTTGACTATAGTTCAGGAGTGAGGCAGGGTGCGTCCTTGCTCCAGCGCTTTCAACATTTTCATGGACTGAGTATTAGGCAAAGTTATTGATTAAAGTCGTAGCGGAGTATCTGTTGGCGACATCAAAGTCACTGACCCTGTTTTTACCGACGATAACGTACCTCTCGGGGAATCGCTGGAGGCTCTGGTGATGGCCCTCGAAGTTCTGCATGAGGAGGCGAAGAATCTGGAATTGAAGGTCTCCTGGGCCAAAATCAAGGTCGTCGTTTGGAGACTTGCTTGATGGTTCGACACGGTTAAGTCTGTTCATGCATGTGGGGAGAATGTCGAGGTCAAAATCAAAACCAAAAAGAGAGAGAGAGAGAGAGAGAGAGAGGAGAGAGAGAGAGAGAGAGAGAGAGAGAGAGAGAGAGAGAGAGAGAGAGAGAGAGAGAGAGAGAGAGAGAGAGAGAGAGAGAGAGAGAGAGAGATATTTCTCTATAACACATTTATTACAATGATTTAATCTCAACACCACCTCATCCTACAGGTAACGCACAGGAAGGAGGAGCGTGTCACCTGTAATTAGAAGCCGGCAGGTGTCAGGCAGGTCAAGGCTGGGGACTGCTCTCATGCCTGGCGGAGCTGTTTTGTGAGTCTCCATCCTGTTGTTGATCAAGGGAGGTGGAGGCGGAGGAGGAGGGAGGATGCTGGTGGAAGGAGAAGAGAGAGGGATCAGGGCTTAGGTGATACTGGAAGGGGATGAGACTGGATGGGCTGAGACTGGTGAAGGAGGCGAAGAAGAAGGGGTCAGTGTAGCCGGTGCATGGAGAGGAAGAAGGGGAGAGGGAAAGTGAAGCTGGGAGGCGGGAGGGAGGATGCTGGTGAGAGGAGAAGAAGGATGAAGGCTTAGGTGATACTGGAAGGGAATGAGATTGGATGTGCTGAGACTGGTAAAGAAGGCGAAGGAGAAGGGGTCAGTGTAGCTGGCGCATGAAAAGGAAGAAGGGAGGAGGAAATTGAAGCTGGGAGGCAAAGAGGGAGGATGCTGGTGGAAGGAGAGGAGAGAGAAGGATGAAGGCTTAGGTGAAACTGGAAGGGGATGAGATTGGATGAGCTGAGACTGGTAAAGAAGGCGAAGGAGAAGGGGTCAGTGTAGCTGGCGCATGAAAAGGAAGAAGGGAGGGGGAAATTGAAGCTGGGAGGCAAAGAGGGAGGATGCTGGTGGAAGGAGAGGAGAGAGAAGGATGAGGGCTTAGGTGAAACTGGAAGGGGATGAGATTGGATGAGCTGAGACTGGTGAAGGAGACGAAGAAGGAGTGAGTGTAGCTTGATGAGAGAAAGGCATATAGGAAAAGGAAGAAGTTAGATTTGTCAAGTAGATTTATGCAAGGAAACACGTCACTATAGAAGGAAAAGGAGATATAGGAAAGAGAGAAAACGGAGATATAAGATTGAGAGGAACTAAAGCATGACAAAGTATTAAAAGAGTCTGACAAACCAACCGAACGAGCAGGAGAGGACCAGAAAGACAAAAAAAAAGGAAAAAAGAAAAAAACATCACATAGGAAAGAGGAAAAGGAGATATAAGATTGAGAGAGGACCAGAAAGACAAAAAAAAAGGAAAAAAGAAAAAAACATCACATAGAAAAGAGGAAAAGGAGACATAAGATTGAGAGAGGACCAGAAAGCAAAAAAAAAAGGAAAAAAGAAAAAAAACATCACATAGGAAAGAGGAAAAGGAGATATAAGATTGAGAGAGGACCAGAAAGACAAAAAAAAAAAGGAAAAAAACATCACAGACCTGACTTTTTTTTCTTTTTCCTCCTTCAGTCGACTTTCTTGCTTATTACTCGTGTTTTATTTCCATTACTGTTAGCCGCAAAGTTTTCCTCCTCCTCCTCCTCCTCCTCCTCCAAACTTTCTCTCCTCTCTCCAATTACCTGTGAAGGGGAGGAGTCGGCCACCAGTGAGTTCTTCCTCCCTGGTCTCCGCCTCATTATGAAAAGTTTGTCCTGAAGGTGAAGAGGCTTAGAGGAGGAGGAGGAGGAGGAGTTTTAAGTAGAAGCGGAGGAAGAACATGAACGAGAAGAACAAGAGGAAGAACAAGAACAAGAAGTGGAGGATAAGGAGGAGGAGGAGAAAGAAGATAAAGAAGAAGAAAAGAAGGAGCAGAAGAAGAAGACGAGACAATATATATAATGAGAAGAAAAAGAAGATGAAGAAGAAGAAGAAAAAGAAGATAGAATATATAACAAGAAGAAAAGGAAGATGAAGAAGAAGAAAAGATGAAGTAGAATGAAAAATAAAAACGATTGGGAAAGGAAGAGAAAAAGAAGAAGAAAGGTCCAATTAAAATGAAAATAAGGGCGATGGAAAAGAAAATGGGAAGGACACACACATGCAAGCTAAAAAAATAAAAACGAGGAAAGAGGAAAATGAGAGGAAAAAAAGAGGAACATAATAATAAAAAGTACTATTAGTGGTTTTGTGTCCGAAGAATGAAGGAGGAGGATGAAAGAGAGCACTTCTTTGTCTCATCACGTCCTGGCCACAGAGAGAGAGAGAGAGAGAGAGAGAGAGCAGAACACTAAAACAGCACCAAAATGTATATATCAAAAAGGGAAATTGTATTGAAGTTATCACACATACACGACAAGGCTATCAGAAGAACGTGTTTGCTCCCAACTTTGATTTATTAGTGGAAACAAAAGTAGTAGTAGTAGTAGTAGTAGTAGTAGTAGTAGTAGTAAAGGTAGACGTAGTAGTAGTAGTTGTAGTAGAAATTGGAAATAATAGTAGTTGTAGATGGGAGTTATAGTAGTAGTAGTAGTAGCAGCAATATCTGTAGCTGTTATGATAGTTGTTGTTGTTGTTGTTGTTGTTGTGATGATGCTAAGAATAATAAAGGTAATTGTAGAAGGAAGGGTAACAGTGATAACAATAATAATAATAATAACAATAATAATAATAATAATAATAATAATAATAATAATAATAATAATAATAATAATAATAATAATAATAATAATAATAAAAAAGCCTTCCTTAATAATACTCTTCCTCGTCGACCGAATTGTTTTGTCGTTGTTAAATTCCTCCCTTCACGGCCCACTCCTTGTTTTCTTCCCGGCCGATTCAAGAAGGAGAGGAGGAGCAGGAGGAGGAAGAGGCTCGCTATAACCTTTAACCTTCCTCCTCTTTTTGTATCGAGAAAGAAAACGGAGGACCATCGAACAACAACAACAGCAAAGAGGAAGAAGAAAAAGAAATAGGAAACAAAAAAGACTTGCAAGAAATGAAGAACAATAAAAAAGAAAGAAAAATAGCATTGAAACGTCACACACACACACACAAAAAAAAAAATAATAATAAATAAACAGATAATAAACAAACTAATCTAAAGGTTTAAGACATGAAAAAATAGATGGATTTTTTTTTTTTTTACAACAAAGGAGACAGCTCAAGGGCACAAAAAAAGGAAACAATAATAAAAATAGGATAGATAGATAGATAGATAGACAGATACAGAGAGCGAGAGAGAGAGCAACAGACAGGCAAACAGACAGACAGACAGCCGCAGCAATCACGTTTAGCTGCACAATGAAAGGACAGGCGATCAATATAAGAGATAAAGGAGGGCTTCATAGGAACGACCTGGAGGAGGAGGAGGAAGAGGAGGAGGAGGAGGAGGAGAAGAAGAAGAGAAGAAGGGAGGTCTTAGCCGTACAAAGGTGGGTTAGGAAGGAGGAGGTGGAGGAGATGGAGAAGGAATATTAGGGGTAGGAGAAGGAAAGAGGTGAGAGATGGAGGAGGAAGGATTAGGATAAGTAGAGGAGGGAGGAAAGTGGGTATAAGAAAGGATAAGAGGTGGGAGTTTAGTCTTATAAAGGTGGATAAGGATAGAGAAGGATGGAGGATATGGAGTAGGAATATTAAGGATAGGAGAAAGAAGGGGGTGATAGGTGGAGGAGGAAGGAAATGGGTCATGAGTAAGAATTGGGATAAGTGGAAGAGGGACAGGAGAAGGAGGTGGAGTATTGTACAGGGTAGGAAGAAGCAATGAAGCGGATGTGAGCGTGGAAAGGAGATATAGAAGGACGGAAGTGGAGTAGAAAATAGTAATAGGATTGAAGTACGAGGATAGAAGGGTGAGAGGGAAACAAAAGTGGAATGAAGAAGAAGAGTTGAAGAAGGGAAGGAGGAGGAGGTGAGGCAAGAAAACGAAGAGGAAAGGGTAAAGGTCAGGAGGAGGAGGATAGAGGAAGGAGTGGGATGAATTAGGAGGGAGGGGGAGTGTTGGGGAAGAAGGGGGTTGAGAAGGGGAAGGGGTTGGGGAAAGGAGAGGGGAAGGGTTGGTGAGAGAAGGGGGAGTTGGGGAAGAAGGAAGGGGAGTGGGGATGGAAGGGTGAGGAGTTTGGAAAGGAGAAGAGGAGAGAAAGGGGTTGGGGAAAGGAGAGGGGAAGGGTTGGTGAGAGAAGGGGGGAGTTGGGAAGGAAGGAGGAGGTTGGGGATAGAAGGGGAGGCTGGGTGGGTGAGGGGGCGATCCTTGTCATCTCTGTGTGGTGAAAGAAGAGTTGTGTGTCCAGCAGACGCGGGATTTGAAGTGAGGGAACCTTTGATGGGGTAATGCGTCTGGCAGCAATGCAGGAGGAGGAGGAGGAGGACCTAAAGCGAAACGGGTCAGGTTTTACAAAGGAAACTTGCATTCATCGTGTTTGTTTGTTTGTTTGTTTGTTTGCCTGAGCCCCTCCTACACACACACACACACACACACACACACACACACACACACACACACACACACACACACAGCTCTTGGTGGCATATTGCGTTTTATTAAATACTCTTACTCTTTTTTTTTTTACATTATTCGTTTACTTTCTACAACAATAACAACAACTACTACTACTACTACTACTACTACTACTACTACTACTACTACTACTACTACTACTACTACTACTACTACTACTACTACTACTACTACTACTACTACTACTACTACTACTACTACTACTACTACTACTACCAATAATTATCAGATCAAGAAGGAAGACCCCAATGTGGCTTCCTTCTCTTCCTTTGTGTCTTCCTGAGCTGCCTCCTGACATGCCTAGGGCGAAATATCCTCCTCCTCCTCCTCCTCCTCCTCCTCCTCCTCCTCCTCCTCCTCCTCCTCTTTCCCTTCTCCTCATCCTGTTTCTCGACCTTCAGTTATTCCTTTTCCTTCAGTTATTTATCAGACTAATTTTTCTGCTCTTAATCATTATCTTCATTTCCTCCTCTTCCTCTTCCTCCTCCTCCTCCTCCTCCTCCTGTTTCTCATTGTTATATTCATTCTTTTATTCCTCCTTTTCTTCCTCCTTTTTTCTCAGCCTTTTCCTCCCCTTATCTCTTTCTCCTCCTCCTCCTCCTCCTCCTCCTTCTCCTCCTCCTCCTCCTCCTGCTTGCCTTCCTTCTATTTTCTCATCAATTTCAACATTTTTCTTAATAAATTGTACTTGTTACCTATTCTCTCTCTCTCTCCCCCCTTATCCAGACCATCACTCACAAGCCTTCCTTCCTTTTTTTTCTCTCC
>NC_066519.1:22066442-22126442 GCF_024679095.1 Eriocheir sinensis
CCCCCCTCCTGTCTAGCCAGCACCCCCGCAACCCCGCCCTCCCTTTCCTCAGTCCATCCGTTGCATCTCTCTCTCTCTCTCTCTCTCTCTCTCTCTCTCTCTCGTTTGTTTTGTTTTTTGTTTCATTATTTTTAGCAATAGTTTCTTTTTTCATTTGTTTTGTTTTGTTGTGTTTTGTATGTTGTGTGTGTGTGTGTGTGTGTGTGTGTGTGTGTGTGTGTGTGTGTGTGTGTGTGTGTGTGTGTGTGTGTGTGTGTGTGTGTGTGTGTGTGTGTGTGTGTGTGTGTGTGTGTGTGTGTGTGTGTGTGTGTGTGTGTGTGTGTGTGTGTGTGTGTGTGTGTGTGTGTGTGTGTGTGTGTGTGTGTGTGTGTGTGTGTGTGTGTGTGTGTGTGTGTGTGTGTGTGTGTGTGTGTGTGTGGCAAGGTGAAATGCACAGGAATTGGATTAACCTTCTCACACCCTCCCATTAACCTCGCATTGTCCTCAGATTGTCCTCCTGTTTTCATTATATTGTCCTGATTTCATTGTATTGTCCTCTTTTCATTGTATTGTCCTGTTTTCATTGTATTGTCCTGTTTTCATTGTATTGTCCTGTTTTCATTGTATTGTCCTCTTTTCATTGTATTGTCCTGTTTCCATTGTATTGTCCTGTTTTCATTGTATTGTCCTGTTTTCATTGTATTGTCCTGTTTTCATTGTATTGTCCTGTTTTCATTGTATTGTCCTGTTTTCATTGTATTGTCCTCTTTTCATTGTATTGTCCTCTTTTCATTGTATTGTCCTGTTTTCATTGTATTGTCCTCTTTTCATTGTATTATCCTGTTTTCATTGTATTGTCCTCTTTTCATTGTATTGTCCTGTTTTCATTGTATTATCCTGTTTTCATTGTATTGTCCTCTTTTCATTGTATTGTCCTGTTTTCATTGTATTGTCCTGTTTTCATTGTATTATCCTGTTTTCATTGTATTATCCTGTTTTCATTGTATTGTCCTGTTTTCATTGTATTGTCCTGTTTTCATTGTATTATCCTCTTTTCATTGTATTATCCTGTTTTCATTGTATTGTCCTGTTTTCATTGTATTGTCCTGTTTTCATTGTATTGTCCTGTTTTCATTGTATTGTCCTGTTTTCATTGTATTGTCCTGTTTTCATTGTATTGTCCTCTTTTCATTGTATTATCCTGTTTTCATTGTATTGTCCTGTTTTCATTGTATTGTCCTCTTTTCATTGTATTATCCTGTTTTCATTGTATTATCCTGTTTTCATTGTATTGTCCTCTTTTCATTGTATTATCCTGTTTTCATTGTATTATCCTGTTTTCATTGTATTGTCCTGTTTTCATTGTATTGTCCTGTTTTCATTGTATTATCCTGTTTTCATTGTATTATCCTGTTTTCATTGTATTGTCATGTTTTCATTGTATTGTCCTGTTTTCATTGTATTGTCCTGTTTTCATTGTATTGTCCTGTTTTCACTGTATTGTCCTTTTATATTGTATTGTCCTTTTTTCATTGTATTATCCTGTTTTCATTGTATTGTCCTTTTTTCATTGTATTATCCTGTTTTCATTATATTATCCTGTTTTCATTGTATTATCCTGTTTTCATTGTATTGTCCTGTTTTCATTGTATTGTCCTGTTTTCATTGTATTGTCCTGTTTTCATTGTATTGTCCTGTTTTCATTGTATTGTCCTGTTTTCATTGTATTGTCCTCCTTTCATGATATTGTCCTCCTTTCATGATATTGTCCTCCTTTCATGATATTGTCCTTTCATTATATTTTCCTCCTGGTTTCATTGTGTTCTGCTCCTACTTTCATATTATCCTCACATCATCCTCATTGTCCTCACTTTGTACTCATCTCTCTCTCTCTCTCTCTCTCTCTCTCTCTCTCTCTCTCTCTCTCTCACACACACACACACACACACACACACACACACACACACACACTAATCCTTATCCACGTTCCATTCTTATCAATATAATCTTTACACATCTCCCTCGTTTCCCCATTAGCTTGCCATAGAGGATTATAAAGTCCTTTCCATACGTCTGTGTTGTGCCTTTTCATTGATGCTGAGTATTAATGAGATCTTTTCCTCTCTTTACAGGTAAGGCACAATACTTGAGGCTCGAGAGGAAGGAAGGAAGGAGTGGTGTAAGCTGATCAAGGTTTGGCGTGTGTGTGTAGGAGGGGACGTTTGTGTGTGTGTGTGTGTGTGTGTGTGTGTGTGTGTGTGTGTGTGTGTGTGTGTGTGTGAAGAATTAAAAGCAAAAAGAAGATATGTTGCTTCATTACTACGTATAGCAAATTTAGTGACAAAAAAATGCAAAACTAAAAGAGGGAAGCAGAAACGAAAGAAAAAAATACACAAAAAAAGAGAAAAATTCATATTCATTCATTTACATTTTACAGAAGCGAGAGAAAAGAACTAGAAAATTTAGCAACAACACAAGCAAAATATAACATTGTGGTGCAACTCAAAATAATAAAAAAAATACATAATTCATCACAGCTATCATGAGATCAAAGGAATGGATAGAATAGACACTTAAAAAAAACATAGATACATAAAAGACTACAGAATTAACAGATAGACAATATGATAGAACCCAAAGGCAGGAGTAGGAGGAGGGGGAGGAAGAGGAGCCTTTGATGAAGCAGATAAGGGTGTGCCTATCTCTGAGTGCCGGTTCAGTGCCATTGCAAGAAGTGGCGAGGATGTGAAAAATGTAATGGTCGAGTTCTGAATCCCCGAGGTGACGTGTGGGAGGAGGAGGAGGAGGAGGAGAGGCAGAGTAGGGTTCGAGAGAGGATCATTGAGGATATTTGTTCGTCCCTTATCCTCCTCCTCCTCCTCCTCTTCCTCCACCTCCTCTTCCTCTTCCTCCTCCTCCTTGACCTCATCCTACTAACAATGTCCCTCTCATCGTTTTTTTTTGCTTTATTTATCCTCCTCCTCCTCCTACTACTCCTCCTCCTCGAAGCGCCGTCAGGAATGTGTTGTCAGGTTATGTGTGGGATGTGCCGCGAGGGATATTACACACACACACACACACACACACACACACACACACACACACACACACACACACACACACACACACACACACACACACACACACACATTATTACGTACATACATGGCATACACGGGTGATATTAATGTGCGTGTCTCCGTCCCGAGTTATGTAATTATATTTATGCATCTCACGCCGGGTGGCCGCCATTAATTACAGGTGGGGAAGGTGCGGGCATGGGGAGGGGGGGGCATGTAGGTGCATTGTACGACCCGTTGTTTGATGACACTTGTGGTGATGATAATGATAATGATGATGGTAATAATAATAATAATAATAATAATAATAATAATAATAATAATAATAATAATAATAATAATAATAAGTACAGTATAGATGGTAATGATGATGGGAATGATAGTAAGTGCTGTAAAGATGCAAAGGAAGGGAAAGTTTGACAAAAGGAAAGGAAAAGATGTGTGTGTGTGTGTGTGTGTGTGTGTGTGTGTGTGTGTGTGTGTGTGTGTGTGTGTGTGTGTGTGTGTGTGTGTGTGTGCAGACGAAGGAAAGTATGAGCGGAAAGGAAGGAAACGAATAATGAGGTCTTTTGGAGCCCCCGAGGGAGGTTCAGTAACACGAGGATTTCTTGGTATTTTTGTTAAAAGTAGCAAAGTGTCGTAAGAAAAATCCTTTGTCTTAAGATACCCAAGAGGAGGAGGAGGAGGAAGAAGAAAAAGAAGAAGAAGAAGAAGAAGAAGAGGAGGAGGGGAACAAAAAAAAGGACAAGTAAGAAGATGATAACGAGAAACTGTATGATAGAAACTTAGCAAAATGATAAAGGAAAAACAGAGGCAACAAAACAGGTATGATATGGATGGATGCATTGATATAACTGGATGGAAAAAGACAAACAAGTAAAGAGAGAGAGAGAGAGAGAGAGAGAGAGAGAGAGAGAGAGAGAGAGAGAGAGAGAGAGAGAGAGAGAGAGAGAGAGAGAGAGAGAGAGACGAAGGTAAAACAACAAGTAATGACTCAGCAAATTGTTTAGAAACACATGACGGAAAAGAGAAAAAGAAAATAATGTTAAACTAAAACGAAGTTAGAACATGACTTGAGGTTCTCACAAACTAGCAACATGTAAGAGAAAATATATGAAGGTAAGAATTGAGATTATAGAATTTTTTTTTATAATTGGAAAGGGGAGAAGGGGGGAAAGATGGAGGGAGAAGAACTTGGTGGGTGGGAAGGTGGGGAGGAAAGGGAGGGGAGGTGATGGGTAAGGCAGGTAGGGAGGAGAGTAGTGGAATTAGATAAGGGGGACTGGGGAAGGGGGTAGAGGAATGGTGGGGATTGGAGGGGAGGGATTCTCAGGTAAAACTCTTATGTTAAAAACGAAAATAAAAATAAAAGCAGAACAAAATTAATGAAAAAAAATGAAAACGAGCCCTAGATTCTCATTACACGAGATTATTTAAAAGAATAAGTAAGAAAGGAAACAACGTAAAAAGATGAGAGTGAAAGAACTTAAAAATGTGTGTGTGAGAGAGAGAGAGAGAGAGAGAGAGAGAGAGAGAGAGAGAGAGAGAGAGAGAGAGAGAGAGAGAGAGAGAGAGAGAGAGAGAGAGAGAGAGAGAGAGAGAGAGATTTACATAGATTTACATAGAAAATCAGACCACACAGACCCCATGGTCCAGACTTGGTGGTCTGTCCTTAAACCTAAGTGATTTTACATTAATCAGACTCCAAAACGTTGCACTTCTACTCTAGTTGATATTAAGTTGAGTCAATCGTGTTACACTGGACCACTGATGGTGGAAGCTTATTCCATTCTCGCACTACAACGTTGGTGAAGAAAAATTTTGTGCAGTCTGAATTTACTTGTCTACATCTGAGTTTTACGCCATTGTTCCTCGTGCGCAGACTGTCATCGATCATAAACAATGTTGATCTGTCTACATTCGTGAAACCATTAAGTATTTTAAAACATTCGATCAGTTTTCCTCGGAGGCGACGTTTCTCAAGAGAGAACATAATAAGGGTAGAAAGCCTTTCTTCGTAGGATTTGTTGCGCAAGGAAGGGATCATTTTCGTTGCCCGACACTGAACACCATCTAATTTAGCAATATCCTTTGCATGGTGGGGGGACCAAAACTGTACCGCATATTCCAAGTGGGGTCTGACTAAACTGTTGTAGAGCGGGAGTATTACATCTTTGTTCTTGAATACAAAGTTTCTTTTAATGAAGCCCAACATTCTGTTCGCTTTATTTGCTGCATCGATGCATTGCTGTGAGAATTTGAGGCTTGACGCGATTTTGACCCCCAAGTCTTTGACGCATTGAACGCTTTTGAGTTTAACGCCGCGCATTTCGTATTCGAACTTCTTATTCCTCGTTCCAACTTGAAGGACCTGGCACTTGTCTACGTTAAAGGGTATCTCCCATCTATCCGACCAAGCTGAAATTTTGTGCAAATCCTCTTGGAGGCTTTGCCTGTCTTCGTCAGTGAGAACCGAGTTACCAATCTTTGTGTCGTCTGCAAATTTACTAATGCGGTTATTGAGTCCAACATCCACGTCGTTGATGTAAATAATGAAGAGCACTGGGCCAAGAACCGAGCCCTGAGGGACGCCACTAGTGACAGGCGCCCACTCTGAGTTAAATCCGTCAATCACTACTCTTTGTTGTCTGTTGCTCAACCAATTCGCGATCCATTGGTTTACTTGACCGTCAATACCTATTTCCTTTAATTTGTAAAGTAATTTATGATGCGGGACTTTATCAAACGCTTTCTGGAAATCAAGATAGACTACGTCCACTGATTTGGTTACGTCATAAACAGTGAAGAGGTCGTTATAAAAGGTTAATAGGTTTGATAGGCAGGATCTTTTGTTTCGGAAGCCATGTTGTGAGTCCCCAATCAATGAGTGGCTTTCAAGGTAACTCACAATTTTGTCTATAATTATGCCCTCAAGTAGCTTACCTACAACCGAAGTTAGACTAATGGGCCTGTAATTACCTGGTACTTTTTTGTCTCCTTTCTTGAAAATCGGTGTCACGTTAGCCTTTTTCCAATCTGAAGGGACGATGCCTTGTCGCAAGGACATATTGAATACGGTTGTGAGGGAGGAGAGTATTTCGCTCTTCGTTTCTTTCAGCAGAGTTGGATATACTTTGTCAGGTCCAGGACTTTTATTTGTTTTAAGTAAATGGAGAGCCTTAAGGACTTCATCGGTTGTTATTTCAAAATTAGGCAATGCATGCTCGAGATTTACAATAGTACTGGTGTTGGTGGTAGCGAGAGGAAGACTGTTAGTATTAAACACCGAGGAAAAGTAATTGTTTAAGAGGTTTGCAATGTGTTGGCTGTCAGTCACTAGTGCACCGTCGCTGTTTGTTAAAGGTCCAATACCACTTTTGATCGCCTTTCTGTTGTTTATGTAACTGAAGAAAGATTTCGGGTTATTTTACAGTTGGCTGCAATATTTTCTTCATATCTACGCTTTGCCTGACCTACTAGTCTTTTTACTCGTCGCCTGGCATCATTATAAAGTCTAATGTTCTCGGGCGTGCTTTGTTCTTTCTTTAACCTGTAAAACATTTTTTTCTCATTGACTGATTGTTTAATTTCGCTATTAAACCACGGTGGGCTTTTATTAGTGTTAATTCGCTTCTCGCACAAGGGTACGAATGTGTTCTGCTGAGTGAGTAAGTGATTTTTAAGGCTTAGCCAGGCTTCCTCTACGTTGCCGTCATCTGATAGTTGTATTTCAGTTAGTTTTTGTCGGATTTCTACGAAGTTAGCTCTTTTGAAATTGGGCACCTTTACTTTATTTTCAGTCACTGATGATTGAGCTTTAATGTCGACGCGCACTAATTTATGATCGCAAGAACCGAGGTGTTCTCCTACCGTGACACTACTGACTAGGTTATCTTGGGTCGTTATAACAAGGTCGAGTATATTATTTTGTCGAGTTGGCTCAGAAACCATTTGGCTTAGATAATTTTCTTCTAGAAATTCGATCATTCTATGTGACTCGCCTTCTGTACCTGACAGTGTCGCCCAGTCGATATGGGGGAGGTTAAAGTCTCCTAGTATCAGTGAGTCGCTGTTATTAAGTGACTGCCTTAAGACGCTGTACATTTCAAGGTCGTCATCGAGTGATTGCCCGGGAGGTCTGTAGGTGACAGATATATTTAAATTGACTTTTGCAATGTTTACTCGCACGCACAAATGTTCAACGTTACTGTTTCCCGGTGTTTTGTCAGTGGGTTGCAAATAGCTTTTGACATATAGAGAGAGAGAGAGAGAGAGAGAGAGAGAGAGAGAGAGAGAGAGAGCAGGTGGCAGTAAGAGGTGGTGTTAAGTGTGTGTGTGTGTGTGTGTGTGTGTGTGTGTGTGTGTGTGTGTGTGTGTGTGTGTGTGTGTGTGTATTTGTAGTTCAATGCTAACAAGAGACAAATCCATCACCAAGGCTCCTGGAGGGCAAGGCGGGACGATCCAGTAGTTAACAAAGCCTCACGCCGCTGAACGCGTCATCTGTGAAAATTCAGAAGAAAAAAACTACCCAAGAAATCGTATTGTTGCAGCAGCTAAATATTTGTAACTGTAAATATTTTGTACGCCTCCCTTCATTGCCAATAATCAATATAAAGGAAATATATTTGTGTGACATGTTATTATTCTTGTAAGATTAATAATACGAAGTTCTTGCTGGGCTTGTGGCAAGATTTTTCGGCCGAGTGGTTCATTGGGTAAGGTGGGCACGATGCGGCCAGTCCCGGCTCACGGCGGCTTCTCGGTGTGATGAGATGTGTGTTGCGGCGCCGGCAGGTTTAGGTGAAGGTGAGGGGATGAATTATGAGGCTTGGTGTGAGTAGAAGGAGCTAGGAGCATGAGGGCGTGGGTGCGGGGCTGGCATGGGCGTAATACTTGTTGCAATCATTCGGCCAGGGATGAGGGAGTGGGTTGTGTGGGTTGGTGTTGGTGGCATGAGGGCCTGGGTGCGGGGTTGGAATGGGCGTAATACTGGTAGCAATCATTCGGCCAGGGATGAGGGAGTGGGTTGTGTGGGTTGGTGTGGGTGGCATGAGGGCGTGGGTGCGGGGTTGGAATGGGCGTAATACTGGTAGCAATCATTCGGCCAGGGAAGAGGGAGTGGGTTGTGTGGGTTAGTGTGGGTGTCAGGAGGAGCATGAGGGCGTGGGCGTGGGATGGGCGCACTACTCCCAGCAACATTTCGTCACCTGCATTACGTCCCATCGCCCCAGCGTTACACTCTCAGCCTTTTCTTTGAGCGTCCCCGCCAGTGGTCGGTGTAGCCAAGGCGGAACACGACGAGGAGAAGCCATCCCAGAAGAGGACAACGTTGATGACCTGCACGTTCCTGCTAAAGATTGTTCATTTACATTAAAATGACTCAGCAAAAACAAGTGAAGAAGTCTTGGTGCTGTGGGTGCTTCGGCTGGCTCTTCGCCAGGCGGAAGCCGCAGCCCTCCGAGGAACCTGACGACATCGTCGAGGAAACCGAAAACGCGGGTGCCCAGGCCGATGCAGGGCAACAGGCCCTGGTCTGCCTGAAGAAGGCTGCTCAGCCTCTCTCAGTGGTGGAGGAGGAGATCCCCTCCGACACCCTGCTGGATGCTGATGGGGTGGTGGGGAAGGGCGAAAAGGAGGCCACTGGCAGGAGGCGTCAGACTCTCATCATCACAATCCACTTGGTGAAGAGAGAGAAGGTCCACAAGCCAGTGGATGATACAACAGTCGCACAAAAAGACTGCACGCAATTGGAGAGCCATGGCAAGAGGGTTCAAACTCTCGTAATTACTCTGCACATGGTCAAGAGAGAGAAAATAAAGGAGGTATACGATGAGCTCCCCTCCGGGCACCAAGGCACGGCTGGGGACGCTCCTTCCAGCAGGAGCAAGGCCGTTACCGGCCCACCGGAAAAGATGCCCCTTATCAGCAGCTTCAAACAGCGGGACGCATCTCAAACACCGGTCAAGAAAATGATCAGGTTCAACTTCCAAAACCTGAACACTTTCGTCAAAATTCGTGAGCTGTACTGTGCCTACGACTACTTCAAATATGGCTTCCCTCACTCCAGCATTCGTCCTGAGCTGAAAAGCTTAAAGGAGAGAGCAGTGGAGCCACAGGAAGAGCCAGCAAAGGAAGCAGTAAACAAACTGCCACAGGCTCAGAAAACAGTTACAGAGGAAGCAACAGATTCAACCAACAAAATCAATGAGCCACAACATCTCACAGGGATCCTCAAGAAAGGAAAGACGGCCAGCACCGCTCATAAATGTGTGCGCTTTAACTTCCAGAACCTGAACACTTTCGTCAAGGATCGTGAGCTGTACTGTGGCTACGACTACTTCAGGTATGGCTTCCCTCTCTCCAGCATCCGTCCTGAGCTGGAAAGGCGAAAGGAGAGAACAGTGAAGCCACAGAAAGGGTCAGCAAAGGACGCGGTAAAGAAACACAACACACGACACCAGCAAACAGTTGGAGCAGCTCGCTGTGCACAAATGAGTACCACTACTGAAGGGAAGTCTCCTAAAGGTATCCTGAAGAAAGAAAAGATGCCACGGTCCACCTGTCCAAGACATGTGCCCTTCAACCTTGGTAACCTCCGCGCCCCCGTTAAGGAACGTGAGGTGTACCGTGGCCACGACACCTTCAGATACGCCGCGCCGCTCCAAGTCACTCAGCCTCCCAACTTTACCTCGAGGCCTTACCAGCAGCCCGTTAGATCCGCCTCTAACTCGCTGCGTGGCGCACCTCGGCACTTCGAGAGGCCGGCACAGCGGAGCAACGACTCCTTCCAGCAAAACAGTGGCTGGTATGCTGCACACAACTACACCAACAGCCGCCACTCACAGCACCGCCAGCACAACGCCAGCAGCCACGTCCCGCCAAGATACGAAACAAGGCATTTCTACGAGGGACAGACACATCGGGGCACCAACTCCCGCAGCAGAGGTCGTGCCAAGAGAGGTGCAAAGCCGAGTGGTGGCGAGTTTCTGTGAGCACCGGGCGAGTACATAGCGTCGTGATCAAACTCAAATGTTCAGCGACGTACAGGTGACGTACATTCCGGGTGCATTTCTCAACACCCGCTGAACAGTAACTGTCGCTGACTGGTGATAACAGAGACTGAGGAGTGCCAAGAAGCACCACAATCACACTGAGAGGAACGGCTCGCCAGCTGACTAAAATCACCATGCAGAGGAACGCATCCCATGGAACGGTGCCACTTCTACGGAACAAATTGTTCAAGAGTGTCGCATCTGTGGGGAGTGTTTGGACGCATGTGTGTGCTTACATTTCTTATCTTATATTTCAAATGAAAAAATTGAAAATATTGTCTTACAAAAAACCTTAGGTAGGGATAGCGGGGTCGTGTTGCACCTCAGAACAAGAAACGTTATGTAAGGAGTTGTCTGAACGACCACCTGTTTTAAAACTATATTTAAATGAAAGGTATTAAAATGCTCTTGCCTGTATGCTTCAGCTCAGTGTGATGACCTGAGTTTATTTTGTCTCTCATTCTCTGCGGAATGATTATAGCTTCCAGGTCTGAGACGCGTGCCCAGAGCGTGACGGAGGTGAGATCGGGATGGAGCCACACATTCCGCGTTATTCATTTATCATGGCAAAACTCCCTGGTTCAGTCACGCCTGTTCGCGTGCTATCAACGATTGAGGCAGCTCACAGAAGGTGCCGGAGCCCTAGAAGTTTTGCTAATAATGGTCTTCACAGTTATGCCAAGAATCGTGACAAATCTGTTCTCCGACTTGCCAATAACTCCTTCATCAATAAATAAAAATATTGAAATTTTGCTAACAAAATTGTTTCCATCTACCTGAAAATAGCTCCCACAAAACACTCTCTCTCTCTCTCTCTCTCTCTCTCTCTCTCTCTCTCTCTCTCTCTCTCTATCTATCTCTCTCTCTCTCTCTCTCTCTCTCTCTCTCTCTCTCTCTCTCTCTCTCTCTCTCTCTCTCTCTCTCTCTCTCTCTCTCTCTCTCTCTCTCTCTCTCTCTCTCTCTCTCTCTCTCTCTCTCATCAAGTAACAATGTCAACACACCAGTCTGGCCGTTCTAATTCTTCACTGACTGGATTTAATCAAAGTCGAACAAAATCAAATGAAAAAATAATAAAAAAATACGTCCACATAGTTCACACTTATGTATCTTCGACCTTTTTATGCATGGAAAACACAGATAAAATTGACGAATTTTACGGGAAGTGGAACCTGGCATCCCACACGCGGCTCTGCTGTGTGATTGGCTGTCAGGCCACGAGAAGGGCGGGGCGGAGGAGAGCTGTGCAAAAATGTGACACTAAAAGGAAAACGCGATCAGTCCACGGTGAATTTACACACACACACACACACACACACACACACACACACACACACACACACACACACACACACACACACACACACACACACACACACACACACACACACACACACACACACACACACACACACACACACACACACACACACACACACACACACACACACACACACACACACACACACACACACACACACACACACACACACACACACACACACACACACACACACACACACACACACACACACACACACACACACACACACACACACACACACACACACACACACACACACACACACACACACACACACACACACACACACACACACACACACACACACACACACACACACACACACACACACACACACACACACACACACACACACACACACACACACACACACACACACACACACACACACACACAAACACACAATGGAAGAATGGTAAGTGAAACATGGTACATCAAACCCGTACACTTGGACCCAAAATAAGCATACCTCCCAACAACATTATAACGAACACCGCCGCTACCACCACTACTAATCACCCACCACTTGAATAACTACCATTAACACCATCATGGCAGGCACTTCAACCGCAAGAACTACCATACAACCCCCCTCCCCCCCTCACCGCAACTACCACCACAACTGCAAAAGAAGAGGGAAAATAGAAGGAAAATGATGAAAGCGGAATGCAAATTCGAAGGAAAAGTTTGTGAACAGAAAAAAAAGAAGAGAAGGAGAAGTATGGAAATAATAAGTATGAGTAAGTGAGAGTTTTGAAGGAATAAGAGGAAGAAAAGAAGGAAAAGAAGAAGGACGAAGAAAAAAAAGAAAGGAAAAAATATTAGATGAAGTAAAAACAAGACTTGCAAAAAGGAAACAAAAGGATGAACAAGAAAACGGGAGAAGGAAGCGGAAGAAAAAATGTCAAGGAATTATAACTCAAAGAACTTAGAGGATACAAAAAGGAAGTTACGAGGAAGACGATGGAAGAATTAAAGCAAGGCAGAGTAGGGAGAAGGGATAAGAGGCGAAATAAGACTTAGAATATATGAAAAAGTAAGAGGATATGAAAAGAAATAGAAAAAGTTGGAAGAAAACAATAAAAAGGAGGAAAAAATAAACACGAATGGGAAAGAAGAGAAACAAAAGAGAGTATTTAAATGGGTAGAAATTGGGAAGATTAATATTATGAGAATGTAAAAACGCAGAAACGCAAAACGAGGAAGTAGAAGTAAAAAAAATAATATACAAAAGTGAAATGACAGGAAGGAGGAAGATGAAAGGCAAGAACAATAAAATGGAAAGACAAAAAAGACAAAACAGACGATACAAACAGAAAAGAAGAAGGATAAAAAAATATACGAATAAGGCTGAAAAAACAAAATAAAAGGAAGGATAAGTAAAAACACGGATGGGGAGGAGAAGAGGAAGAGATGAAAGGAAAGAAAACAAAATGGATGACAAAATTTAGATTGAGATAATGAGGAAGTAAAAGAGGGGTTGGAGAATGGCCGCGCGGGAGAAAAGATGTGAGCCAAATTAAGAATGAGAGGGTAGGCAGGAAAAAAAAAAGATTAAAAGCAAAATTTGAAGTAAGATAATGAGGTAGCAGAAGAGCGTGACGACTGGAAGAAAGTAGAAGAAAAAGAGGAAGAGGAAGTGATTGAAAGAGGAGGAGAAAGAGGAGATTGAGAAGATTGACGTGCGAGAAAAAAATGTGTAAAAGCAACATAAAAAAAAATGAAAGGGATGAAAAAAAAAATTCAAAGCAAAATTTGAAGTACGATAATGAGAAGGAAGAGCGTGAGGTCTGGAAGAAAGTAGAAGAGGAAGAGGAAGTGATTGAAAGAGGAGGAGAAAGAGGAGATTGAGAAGGCAGACGTGCGAGAGGAAAGATGTAAAAGCAACATTAAAAAAGAAAAGAGGAAAGAAAAAAAAGATAAGAAGCAAAATTAGGAATAAGACAATGAGGAAGAAGAAGAGTGTGAGGATTAGAAGGAAGTAGAAGAGGAAGAGGAAGAGGAAGTGATTGAAAGATGAGGAAAAAGAGGAGATTGAGATGGAAGAAAAAAAAGATATGAGATAAAAAGCAAAGTTGGCGTAGGATAATGACGAAGAAGAAGAGGCGAGTTAGGAGAAGAAGGAAGTAGAAGAGGAAGAGGAAGTGATTGAAAGAGGAGATTGAGAAGGTTGACGTGGGAGAGAAAAAGTGTAAAAGCAAAATTTAGAAAGAAATGAAAGGAAGAAAAAAAGAACAAGATTAAACGGAAAATTAGGAGTAGGGTAATGAGGAAGAAGAAGAGAGTGAGGACTGGAAGGAAGTAGAAGAGGAAAAGGAAGAAAGAAAAAGGAGAATCAAAAAAGGAAAATCAATGGGAAACAGTTTAATTTGAGCAGAATGTATTGCAAAGACCGTCAGAAAAAAAATGAAAAAAACATAATAAAAAAGGAAAGAGGAAAAAGGAAAAAATTGGAGAGAAAAAAACGATGAATAGAAAAGAGTGGAAGATGAAAAAGGAAAAAAAAAAGATGAAAACGTAGAATTAAAACTGGGAGAAAATGATCATAAGCAGGAGTAAATTAGAAGATTGGTGAGCGGAATAAAAGCAGACTAGACAAAAAAAGATGAGAGAGAGAGAGAGAGAGAGAGAGAGAGAGAGAGAGAGAGAGAGAGAGAGAGAGAGAGAGAGAGAGAGAGAGAGAGAGAGAGAGAGAGAGAGAGAGAGAGAGAGAGAGAGAGAGAGAGAGAGAGTCAGCAGGTGGCAGTAAGAGGTGGTGTTAAGTGTGTGTGTGTGTGTGTGTGTGTGTGTGTGTGTGTGTGTGTGTGTGTGTGTGTGTGTGTGTGTGTGTGTGTGTGTAGTTCAATGCTAACAAGAGACAAATCCATCACCAAGGCTCCTGGAGGGCAAGGCGGGACGATCCAGTAGTTAACAAAGCCTCACGCCGCTGAACGCGTCATCTGAGAAAATTCAGAAGAAAAAAACTACCCGAGAAATCGTATTGTTGCAGCAGCTAAATATTTGTAACTGTAAATATTTTGTACGCCTCCCTTCATTGCCAATAATCAATATAAGGGAAATATGTTTGTGTGACATGTTATTATTCTTGTAAGATTAATAATACGAAGTTCTTGCTGGGCTTGTGGCAAGAATTTTCGGCCGAGTGGTTCATTGGGTAAGGTGGGCACGATGCGGCCAGTCCCAGCTCACGGCGGCTTCTCGGTGTGACGAGATGTGTGTTGCGGCGCCGGCAGGTTTAGGTGAAGGTGAGGGGATGAATTATGAGGGTTGGTGTGAGTAGAAGGAGCTAGGAGCATGAGGGCGTGGGTGCGGGGTTGGCATGGGCGTAATACTGGTAGCAATCATTCGGCCTGGGATGAGGGAGTGGGTTGTGTGGGTTGGTGTGGGTGGCATGAGGGCGTGGGTGCGGGGTTGGCATGGGCGTAATACTGGTAGCAATCATTCGGCCAGGGATGAGGGAGTGGGTTGTGTGGGTTGGTGTGGGTGTCAGGAGGAGCATGAGGGCGTGGGCGTGGGATGGGCGCACTACTCCCAGCAACATTTCGTCACCTGCATTACGTCCCATCGCCCCAGCGTTACACTTTCAGCCTTTTCTTTGAGCGTCCCCGCCAGTGGTCGGTGTAGCCAAGGCGGCACACGACGAGGAGAAGCCATCCTAGAAGAGGCAGAGTTGATGACCTGCACGTTCCTGCTAAAGATTGTTCATTTACATTAAAATGACTCAACAAAAACAAGTGAAGAAGTCTTGGTGCTGCGGGTGCTTCGGCTGGCTCTTCGCCAGGCGGAAACGCCGCAGCCCCTCCGAGGAACCTGACGACATCGTCGAGGAAACCGAAAACGCGGGTGCCCAGGCCGATGCAGGGCAACAGGCCCTGGTCTGCCTGAAGAAGGCTGCTCAGCCTCTCTCAGTGGTGGAGGAGGAGATCCCCTCCGACACCCTGCTGGATGCTGATGGGGTGGTGGGGAAGGGCGAAAAGGAGGCCACTGGCAAGAGGCGTCAAACTCTCATCATCATAATCCACTTGGTGAAGAGAGAGAAGGTCCACAAGCCAGTGGATGATACAACAGTCGCACAAAAAGACTGCACGCAATTGGAGAGCCATGGCAAGAGGGTTCACACTCTCGTAATTACTCTGCACATGGTCAAGAGAGAAAATAAAGGAGGTATACGATGAGCTCCCCTCCGAGCACCAAGGCACGGCTGGGGACGCTCCTTCCAGCAGGAGCAAGGCCGTTACCGGCCCACCGGAAAAGATGCCCCTTATCAGCAGCTTCAAACAGCGGGATGCATCTCAAACCCCGGTCAAGAAAACTATCAGGTTCAACTTCCAAAACCTGAACACTTTCGTCAAAATTCGTGAGCTGTACTGTGCCTACGACTACTGCAAGTATGGCTTCCCTCTCTCCAGCATTCGTCCTGAGCTGAAAAGCCTAAAGGAGAGAGCAGTGGAGCCACAGGAAGAGCCAACAAAGGAAGCAGTAAACAAACTGCCACAGGCTCAGAAAACAGTAACAGAGGAAGCAACAGATTCAGCCAACAAAATCAATGAGCCACAACATCTCACAGGGATCCTCAAGAAAGGAAAGACGGCCAGCACCGCTCATAAATGTGTGCGCTTTAACTTCCAGAACCTGAACACTTTCGTCAAGGATCGTGAGCTGTACTGTGGCTACGACTACTTCAGGTATGGCTTCCGTCTCTCCAGCATTCGTCCTGAGCTGGACAGGCGAAAGGAGAGAACAGTGAAGCCACAGAAAGGGTCAGCAAAGGACGCGGTAAAGAAACACAACACACGACACCAGCAAACAGTTGGAGCAGCTCGCTGTGCACAAATGAGTACCACTACTGAAGGGAAGTCTCCTAAAGGTATCCTGAAGAAAGAAAAGATGCCACGGTCCACCTGTCCAGGACATGTGTGCTTCAACCTTGGTAACCTCCGCGCCCCCGTTAAGGAACGTGAGGTGTACCGTGGCCACGACACCTTCAGATACGCCGCGCCGCTCCAAGTCACTCAGCCTCCCAACTTTACCTCGAGGCCTCACCAGCAGCCCGTTAGATCCGCCTCTAACTCGCTGCGTGGCGCACCTCGGCACCTCGAGAGGCCGGCACAGCGGAGCAACGACTCCTTCCAGCAAAACAGTGGCTGGTATGCTGCACACAACTACACCAACAGCCGCCACTCACAGCACCGCCAGCACAACGCCAGCAGCCACGTCCCGCCCAGATACGAAACAAGGCATTTCTACGAGGGACAGACACATCGGGGCACCAACTCCCGCAGCAGAAGTCGTGCCAAGAGAGGCGCAAAGCCGAGTGGTGGCGAGTTTCTGTGAGCACCGGGCGAGTACACAGCGTCGTGATCAAACTCAAATGTTCAGCGACGTACAGGTGACGTACATTCCGGGTGCATTTCTCAACACCCGCTGAACAGTAACTGTCGCTGACTGGTGATAACAGAGACTGAGGAGTGCCAAGAAGCACCACAATCACACTGAGAGGAACGGCTCGCCAGCTGACTAAAATCACCATGCAGAGGAACGCATCCCATGGAACGGTGCCACTTCTACGGAACAAATTGTTCAAGAGTGTCGCATCTGTGGGGAGTGTTTGGACGCATGTGTGTGCTTACATTTCTTATCTTATATTTCAAATGAAAAATTGAAAATATTGTCTTACAAAAATCTTAGGCAGGGATAGTGGGGTCGTGTTGCACCTCAGAACAAGAAACGTTATGTAAGGAGTTGTCTGAACGACCACCTGTTTTAAAACTATATTTAAATGAAAGGTATTAGAATGCTCTTGCCAGTATGCTTCAGCTCAGTGTGATGAGCTGAGTTTTATTTTGTCTCTCGTTCTCTGCGGAATGATTATAGCTTCCAGTGCCCGTATCCTCGACAACTATTAATACTAAACTTGGTATTAACTTTCGACTTTGGTATTAACTTCACACTCAAGGTGTATCCTCAACAACTATTAGCCTAATACCTACTCTTAACTTTGGTATTAACTTGAGAATGCTGGCGAGGACTTCTAAACACTTAATAGTAAAGTTAATAGTGAAATCCAGACCCAGACCCATATCAACATGGCCGCCGGACCAGCCCGCCTCCGCACTTTTAGAGCCCGGAAGGACGCTTTGGAAATGTACAACGATGCTGAACTTGTCAAGCGGTACAGATCAGACCGTGCTGGAATTGAATACGTGACTGGTTTGGTGAGAAGAGAGCTGCAAGATCCAATTCAAAGGGAGCATTCCCTCACCCCGGAGTTGAAAGTAATTTTGACTCTACGATACTTGGCTACAGGAAAAATGCAGCAGTGTTCGGGTGATGAGTTTGGGGTGATCCAGAGTAGTGTCAGCAGGGCGATTGCAGAAACTCTGACCGCCCTCAGTGAGCCGCAGCTTGTCAGGGGGTTTATCAAGTTTCCCCTCGACAGGGCGGAGATTCGCGCAAAGCAGGCAGAGTTCTACCAAATTGCACATTTCCCCGGTGTTGTGGGAGTGATAGACTGCACACATGTGAAAATAACAGCACCGAAGGAAAATGAAGTAGATTATGTGAACAGAAAAAAACTTCCATAGCATGAACATACAGTTAGTGTCTGATGCAAACTACAAAATAATAAACCTTGTATCAAAGTGGCCAGGATCAGTGCATGATGCAAGGATCCTGAATGAAAGTGGGCTGAAGCTGCTGTTTGAGAACAACCATGTGCAAGCAAACTGCTATCTGCTTGGTGACAGCGGGTATGGTTGCAAGCGCTGGCTGCTGACCCCATTTCTAAGACCTCAGCCAGAACATGAGAGAAACTACAACAGGTAAAAACACCACAGTAATTTTTGAGTTAAGGTCAGCACCTAAACCACTTACATAATTAATGTATATACAGATAATATTAATAGGTAGAATATTATTTATGAACTTTATTTTCACCAGCACCGGCTGTAAACTGCGAGTGTTACTATATATCAATAAGTATTAATCATATTTTCATTCAGCCACTTTCCTTGATACAGATACCACTTGAACCTAACCGAACGTAATACTAACCTAACCGAACGTAATAGTAACCTAACTGAACGTAATACTAACTTAACCGAACTTAATAGCAACCCAACTGAACTAAATGGTAACCTAACCGAGCATAATAGTAAATGAACCGGATCCGTAAAATGATGCGCCTAGCCAGTGGTGTCCGAAACTATTTCCTATTTTCAACAATAGAAGAATAGTCCTTGAATTTGATTTAAAAAAGCGTTTCCATGATTGTTGAAGGTTTGTAGAGAAGATGTATGAAGAGTTTGAGTTATTTGTTTTGGGAGAATGTGAATTTTATCATTTTATATATAGTTACACACAGTTTATAGCATGCGCCAGTTAAAATAAACATTAAAAATAGTATTCTATTGAATCATTGCATATGTATTATTATTTTGTTAATGATTCAGTTGCAGACCTAAACTTAATAATTAATCATTTCATGTACTAATTTAATGCTTGTATTGAATAAGTCAATCCAAACATGTAATCGAGATAGAAAAAACGAAAGATCAAGGCGACCACATCTACATGGTTAGGTCAGGTTAGGTTAGGTTAGGTTGCATGACTTACGTGTGAAGTAAAACGGCGTACGTTAAATATTTATGTAAAAATGAGCTACGAAATATAAAAGAATTATATTGGTATAAGTGGGGGGAAAACATATCAGTCGTCCCCCGCCAATTCTCAGCTACAGCTATTATACTAAAAGTTGGAAGCTAGTGAGTTTGTGGTCAGTCTGTCTTTTAACCAAAATCATGTGGTGAAGACTGTGAAGTCTATCTCATGAAGTAGTTCCCTGTTGTATGATTTTGTACTTTGAGTTTTATGTAAAAGCTGTGTATTTATTTTACTTGAGCAGTGCTTACATAATCACAAATGGTTTAAATGGAATTTGGAGGCCTTCTCGTAGTAAAATGTTCTTGTATTTCTTTGCCCCCCAAAAATAATTATATATCTATTTCTTCTTCCAGTCATTGCTTCACAAATGGAATAATTGAAATTTTGAGAGCTTCCTGTGGTAACCATGATCATGTACTTAAAAAGAATGTAATTATTAATGTAATAACTTGCTTTTACTAAGGTTTTACGTATTCACAAATGAAAAAAATCTTGTACTTCCTTGAAAGCTGTAGTTTATTTGTTACTTGGTTTATGATTACTATATTCTGGGTGGAAAGCTGTAGTTTATTTGTTACTTGGTTTATGATTACTATATTCTGGGTGGAAAGCTGTAGTTTATTTGTTACTTGGTTTATGATTACTATATTCTGGGTGAAAAGCTGTAGTTTTATTTGTTACTTGGTTTATGATTACTATATTCTGGGTGGAAAGCTGTAGTTTATTTAATACTTGGTTTATGATTACTATATTCTGGGTGGAAAGCTGTAGTTTATTTGTTACTTGGTTTATGATTACTATATTCTGGGTGAAAAGCTGTAGTTTATTTAATACTTGGTTTATGATTACTATATTCTGGGTGGAAAGCTGTAGTTTATTTGTTACTTGGTTGTTTATGTTTCCTTTATTCCAGGTGGAAAGGTATACTTTTATTTATTACTTATTTTCTGAAACAAAGTTCCAGGGTGGAAAAACAACTTTATTGTGAATTCAGTGTAATTTCTTTCTGGAGAATTGTGTTTACTGAGTGAATTGGTGACCAATCTGTTACTATTTGTGTCTTGCTTGAAGATATTCATCATTGGGTTCAAAGCTATGGTATTAACGTTCAATAGTCTATAACAAGATAGTAATTGTCAACCTATTTATTTTCATGAGATCATGGCATGACCACTGTAAAACATGCTTTTTTAAATTAGCTATATTACAAATTCAGTATATAATTACTCTTATATTCAATAAAGTAGGGGAATCCAGTTTTCAGCATCTTTTATAACTAAGCCAACATACTATGAAGTATGTGATGTAAAAAGTAGTACTCTCATAAGATTGTGATTTGATTATTAACTCTGCCAGTGACCAATGACTCCAAAGTGACCTAAGATTACTCAGTGCTACTATCTAGGTACTGCCTAATGGTGCAATAAGGTATATATATATATATATATATATATATATATATATATATATATATAGAGAGAGAGAGAGAGAGAGAGAGAGAGAGAGAGAGAGAGAGAGAGAGAGAGAGAGAGAGAGAGAGAGAGAGAGAGAGAGAGAGAGAGAGAGAGAGAGAGAGAGAGAGAGAGAGAGAGAGAGAGAGAGATATAAAACTGTCTGCCCTAATGTCCCCCCCACTTTTGAAGACCAAATGACGCCCCAGTACCCCAACTGGGTGCCGGTGCAAATCTCCTCGTTAAACACTGAGAAATTAAATGAGGAAACTCTGAAAAATCTGAATTAAAGAGTGCTGACTGGGGGTATTGAACCAGGGACCTTCGACATACAAAACCACATGTCTCTGTCAGTCGAGCCAATAAGGCGACGCCCAATCTCAATTGAACCCACTCACAATTGCACACACAAAAAAATTCTGGTAAATTTTGATGTACTTTGAATGAATTAGTTAACCATTATGTTGACGAACAGCTATGATTTTTTTTCACCCATTTCACCCTAACCTTCTCAGAAAATTAAAAAAAATAGTGGCAATCAATTATATAACAAAGCAATCAAAACAGCAACGATTCACAAAAAAAAATGGTCAGCACAAATTACCAAAGCTAAATATAAACTTCTATCCATATATTTATAAACCTTGGCTGTCTTCCTCCATTGAAAGGGGAGTAGCCAAGACAAGACACACACACATTAACACTCATTACACCACTCTCTTACCTTAAAAAAACAAAATACTAGGATAAATATCAACTAACTAACGCCACTCTCATCAACTCTCCTCCTCTGACTAACTGTCTTCAATCTCTCAAACTTCGCCGCGATGTTGCATGCTTCTCCCCTTCCCGCGGCCCCGCCGCACAAGACTATCTACTTACTCTCATCCCTATTTTGTCAGTTTAACTAATGCAAGAGTTAATCAGTATTTTCACACTTTCATCCCACTCACTGGTAAACTCTGGAACCTTCTTCCTGTGTCTATTTTTCCAAATTCCTACGACTTGAACTTCTTCAAGCGAGGAGTGTCAGGACATCTCTCTTGATCGCGGCCATTCTCCTCTGACTGTTCCCTATGGTGTGGCCGGCAAGTTTAGCAGGATTTTTTTTTTTACTGTATTTTTGTTTCCATTGGCCGGCCATGTTGGTAGCAGAAAAAAAGTTAAGAGCACGAGCACTAGTGGAACAATAATAATCCCTACAACTTAATGCACTATATGCTTCATCATTACTCATTAGATACCCATTTCACACAGGGCACACAGATCTGCACGCAATTTGGTGGAACGTGGAATTGGGCAGCTGAAGAGAAGATTCCACGTTCTTCATGGTGAGGTTCGTCTCAGCCCAGAGAAAACCTGCCAAGTTGTAACTTGTGCTGTACTACACAATATTTGCAAGGCAAGAAACATCCAGGCACCAGACGAGGAGGATGAGGAGGGTGATCATGATGGCAGTGGTGACGGCAGTGATAGTGACCACAATGATGGTGAATTTCAATTAGATGACAACCGTGACATGCCAGAGCAGGGTCTAGCATGCAGACAGGTTATAGCCAGACAACATTTTTGAGTGAAATATCAACATGTAATGTCACTTTGAAACATGTAGATTTAATGAAGTTGGAGGGCGGAGGAGAATTTGCCCAGTGTAATAACCCAGTAACATAAACATAAACCCACATAGATAGACATACACCCACAGACATAGACATAAAGCCTCAGAGACAGACATACACCCACAAACATAGACATAAAGCCACAGAGACAGACATACACCCACAGACATAGACATAAAGCCTCAGAGACAGACATACACCCACAAACATAGACATAAAGCCACAGAGACAGACATACACCCACAGACATAGACATAAAGCCTCAGAGACAGACATACACCCACAAACATAGACATAAAGCCACAGAGACAGACATACACCCACAGACATAGACATAAAGCCTCAGAGACAGACATACACCCACAGACATAGACATAAAGCCACAGAGACAGACATACACCCACAGACATAGACATAAAGCCACAGAGACAGACATACACCCACAGACATAGACATAAAGCCACAGCGACAGACATTTTTTTTTTTTTTTTTTTTTTTTTTTACATTGCAGCCTATTGCGCCGGTGGATCCTAATGGTCGGTCCAAGGCTTCTTTCCGGTAGGTCCTGATGGTCGGCCCAGCCCGTTCTGGCGCAGGCGAGTGTTTATAGTGGCGCCATCTTGCATTGGCTCATGCTGCCCTCCCGGAGCTCATCTTTAATTCTAGAATCTAGAGTCCGGGTTGATAGGTGGTCTTCTGGACAGCATGTGGGTAGTTTTAAGCCACTCGGCGGCGGCTGAAAAATCCCAGCTTGGTGGCACCGGGCGGGGATTGAACTCGCGTCCTCCTGAACACGAGGCCGTTACTTTGACGACTCAGCCACCGCCTCCCCATCACCCACAGACATAGACATAAAGCCTCAGAGACAGACATACACCCACAGACATAGACATAAAGCCTCAGAGACAGACATACACCCACAGACATAGACATAAAGCCTCAGAGACAGACATACACCCACAGACATAGACATAAAGCCTCAGAGACAGACATACACCCACAAACATAGACATAAAGCCACAGAGACAGACAGACACCCACAGACATAGACATAAAGCCACAGAGACAGACATACACCCACAGACATAGACATAAAGCCACAGAGACAGACATACACCCACAGACATAGACATAAAGCCACAGAGACAGACATACACCCACAGACATAGACATAAAGCCACAGAGACAGACATACACCCACAGACATAGACATAAGGCCACAGAGACAGACATACACCCACAGACATAGACATAAAGCCACATAGACAGACATACACCCACAGACATAGACATAAAGCCACATAGACAGACATACACCCACAGATATAGACATGAAGCCACATAGATAGACATACACCCAAAGACATTGACAAACACCCACATAGACAGACATACACCCACAGATATAGACATGAAGCCACATAGATAGACATACACCCAAAGACATTGACAAACACCCACATAGACAGACATACACCACTCCTATACACCCACAAACAGAGGTATACAACCCATATATAAACATACACCACTCCCGCAAAAACACCCACATATATAGAAATACACCGATCCCGCAAAAACACCCACATAGACAGACATACACCACTCCTATACACCCACAGACACAGAGATATACAACCCATATATAAACATACACCACTCCCGCAAAAACACCCACATATATAGAAATACACCGATCCCACAAAAACACCCACATAGACAGACATACACCACTCCCATACACCCACAGACATAGAAAATTACACCAGAATATACAGACATACAACACTCCCATTCATACACCCAAAGACAAAGACATATACACCAACATAGACATACATACACCACTTCCATACATACACCCACAGACATAAACATACACCCACATAGACACATATACACCACTTGGTCCTTGAAAGAGATAAAGAGGTGGATAGATAGACAGATTGAGAGGCGGTTGAAGACAGCCAGATCGATAGGAAGCTCATATATAAAAAGTTAAACCACAAACACCAACTCACTCACACCCACCCACCCACCCACCCACACACACACACACACACACACACACACACACACACACACACACATATCAAATGGGTTGCAAAAAATACCCTTCATAATATATTCTACAAGGACATTAGGTGGAGAAGGAAGAGGAAATCAAACACATCTATACCTTCACACACACACACACACACACACACACACACACACACACACGCGCGCGCGCGCGCCAGCGATACAAACATGATGACAGGGTGATAGCTAAATGTCAGATGGTGTGAGAGGGTGTGTGAGAGAGAAAGGGACCAATAAACAGCAAAAAAGTAGGTACCCATGTAAGATAAAAATTCAATACAGAGAGACTACAGGATCGTTACACGTATTCACACACACACACACACACACACACACACACACACACACACACACACACACACACACACACACACACACACACGTATATATCATAACAAACACACACACACACACACACAAGCCAAGAGATCCACATATACATCATTTTTAATATCTCAGACAGGTGTTGATCGTGGGAGAGAGAGAGAGAGAGAGAGAGAGAGAGAGAGAGAGAGAGAGAGAGAGAGAGAGAGAGAGAGAGAGAGAGAGAGAGAGAGAGAGAGAGAGAGAGAGAGAGAGAGAGAGAGAGAGAGAGAGAGAGAGAGAGAGAGAGAGAGAGAGAGAGAGAGAGAGAGAGAGAGAGAGAGAGAGAGAGAGAGAGAGAGAGAGAGAGAGAGAGAGAGAGAGAGAGAGAGAGAGAGAGAGAGAGAGAGAGAGAGAGAGAGAGAGAGAGAGAGAGAGAGAGAGAGAGAGAGAGAGAGAGAGAGAGAGAGAGAGAGAGAGAGAGAGAGAGAGAGAGAGAGAGAGAGAGAGAGAGAGAGAGAGAACGGGGCCTCGAAGCCGCAAAAAGAACCCATCATCAGAGCAGCAAAAGGACATTTAGTGGGGCAGATTGCTGAAATAATCTTTCACTTGATGATACAAGCACCAAATTTGGCACACTTGTGCAATGGAACCTACTTTTTCATAAAAGTACGATATCCAGCTTCGGATACAAAATGGCCGCCATTTTTCAAGATGGCCACCGCTCATGCTAGTTTGAAATCGTATTTTCAAAAAAATGTTGACGAAGTAGATGATCTGTGCATCACAATATATGTTTTTGGACACGAGGAATCGAATTCTGCATTCAGAATTTTAATATCATTAAGTGTTATAGTGATATGATGACAATTATATGACGTATCAATGTCTCTGTGAAGCTAGCGATGTGGTATCGCAATATGTCATGAGATTTGATTTGATTTGATTTGATGTTTTATTTGCCTTTTTACTTATATTACAATAATATAATATATATACAAGTATCAGAGGCCTTGTCCATTGAGTCTAAACTCATATATGGACTTCTAGCTAGCCAGGTCAGTTGTCGTTGCCCCATATCTGATTTGAGACTTTATGTCAGCCCCATGTTCTAGCATACAGACGAACTGAAGCAAAGCTGAGGGCAAAGAATCGTGAACTGAATCCTTATAGAGATTGCCTTCAAACCTACACTTGTGTTTTACCATGTGCCTACGCAGTATCTTAGCAGCTTTGGAGAGGATGATTGCATCAGAATAGGAAGATGTTTCTGATAAGACTGGACCAATGTCTTTTTCAAATGCTAGAAGTACATCTCGGCCTTTCTTATAGGCTACAAGTTCAGGTATCTCAGACAGCAGCCTTTCCTTCAGCCGCGTTGAGTTCACATCAGGTATATCTGTCCCAAACTGCTCAAGTCTCTCCTTGTATAGACTAACCAGTTCAGCAAGTCGGAATACAGTTGGCTCATCAGTGCTATATCTTTTCTCAGAGACATAGACAAGAAGTTCAGAGAACACCAAAGGAACAAAATCTTTTTCTTGGGATGACTCACAAATTTCTCTGTTTTTTTGGGCAACATGTGCCCTTTCTCTATTGTACAGAGTGGTTAAACACGAGCAATGGTACTTTAGTTCTAGGGCCACCACATCTCCCCCACTCAACAGAGCCAGAAGTTTACCATCATTAAGGTTGCGAGCACACTCATTCAGTCTCTCATTCAGTTGCATGGTCATGGCTTGCCGCAGCTCTGATGTTGGTTCCTTCTTTTCACAAAGGAAACAGTGTTGCATTTCCATGCTACTTCTTCTCACTTTCGCACGAGATTCACCAGGACTATTCTGAATTTCAGTCGCTCTTTTAGTTGCACGTTCTAGCTTGCAGTTGTTGAACATTAGACGGCACTTGTGATGGTACTTTGCATTGTTACGTCTCAACGTATCTTCAATGCCGCTTCCATCATCGAGTCGAGATGGGTCTAGTTTCATTGGTAACAGGTTGATTGCCTGAAAATGTGGTATGTTCGTGGCTAACATGGAATAGCCATCAGAACTACATTCATATCGTGTAGGAGGAGACTTCAACTCCTCTTTCTTATCTGTCTGGCAGAGACAACACTTTCCCCAGTCAGTTTTCTTTCCACTGTACAATGGATTGTTGGCTGACATCTTGCGTATACAGTTGAAGGCCGAGGGTCTATCCTTTTACCACCTTCCTGTAAATATGCATAAGGGGCTTATTAGATAGCATTTGGGACACTTATGTATACTACTATAGTTAGTACACTACAAGCCGACGTTGAACCCCATGCTGAGTTTCACAGCAGTGATGTCACCAGTGTGCCCTGGTTGTGCTTTGACATCACTCTCATAAAGCAACACAAACCAACAGCTTTAATATATAGTTAATGCAACAAATAAAAAAAAGTGGTCAAGGAAACTTTTTCACCAGAGAGCTTAGAAAATTGCAAGTTTTCAGTTATACTTTAAAACACCAATATATACCGTAGTTACATAACAGCTCCCATATTGAAAAAGGGTGGCCATATTGAAATTTGAAGTTCATCATTGAGTTTAATATGTGAGAATTCATTTATTTATTATTTACAGCATAAAGGCATTGTGTTTATTGGATTTCCTCTTCAACACGTACCTTTTTCCAGTTTTAATATGGCCACCATCTTGGAAAATGGCAGCCATCATAAATTTCATGCTGGATATCGTACTTTTCTGAAAATGTAAATTCTGAAAGTCATTTCTGCCAATTTTGGTGCTTGTATCACCAAGTGAAAGATTCTTATGAAACTTTGAAATAATCTGCCCCACTAAATGAGGCGAAATCTGGAAGCACAAAGGGGTCGAGGGGGGCTCCGTTAGGAGGATACATATGTATTCATCTGTCTTGATACCTTTGAGTGGGTCGAGGGGGACGAAACCCCTTTCGTTATAGTCCGACTTAGTTATGAAGTTAGTTTGGGTGGGGCCCGCTCGGGGAGTTCCCTGGCCATAGCTCTGCCAAATCTTGTTTATTGTAAACAGAATATCGGATACACAATTTCAAATAGTACGTAGATGACAAATGAAAAGTGATGTATTGGGGGTGATGTAGCAACGATGTGAAGAGGTTCAGGCCCCACCTAAACTGACTTGATATTTGTGTAGGACAGCAGGGTGGGCTAGTTTGACGGTGGTGAGCCGCGGCTTTGGGCCACTTGGACGGCTGCCTCGCTGCACCGGCGCAGATATTTAAAAGATTTGTTTTTATCAATGTAATCTTTCCTATGATTACTCAAGAGGTGTTAAAGTTAGTACAAGGCATTGACTAGTGATTTCTGTGTAAATACCTGGTTACTTAGGTCGCGAATATAATTATTTTCACCGTGACGTGGCAATGTTTTGATTCTGAGACAAATTCAGTCTGGTGCCTCTGTAGCCGTTTGTGGAGGAAAAAAAAATCTCCAAGTCATTGAGCATCATGATTTACACGGAAATGAATAGTCAGTGTCACGAAATTAGACCGCACAAAACTCCAATATTTTTGCCCTGGTATGTAGTGTGTTCCATGTGGTGCAGGTCAAGGTCTTGGTGTAGGTGTGTATGTGTGCCTTGCCGACTGCCTTGCCGACTGCCTTGCCTCGTACTGGCCCTTCGCGTAGCAGTCTCGCTCGGCAAACACACACATTCCTTCACGATTTAAAATGATGAGAATTGCAAGAGTGGAACGCAGATGAAAGGCACGAAAACGCAAGTAAAACGTTGTGGGTATCTTTGTGATGAAATAATAGTTTAGTCAGGTAGAGGTATCCGCCATGCACGAATATGCCGTGACTGACTGAGGGACTGACTAAAACTCTCTCTCTCTCTTTCTCTCTCTCTCTCTCTCTCTCTCTCTCTCTCTCTCTCTCTCTCTCTCTCTCTCTCTCTCTCTCTCTCTCTCTGTAAGTGCTCTATCGTGTTATTCCGTCCAGCTTTCATGTAAACTTGTCATCCACACATAAAGGGTTACTTGTCTCGTGAAGGTGTGCGTGTTGTCAGGTAACAGGTGCAGAGGGAGGCCTACCTACCTACCTACCTACCTACCTACCTCACACTCATATTAACCTGCTGTTGTTTGCTACTTCTGAATTTGCGGGTTAACTTGCATCAACAGTTTGGACTCATTCACACTCGTAACGCTATCGAGTATTTTGGAACATTCGATTAATTTCCCTTGTTAAGAACGTAAGATACAACAGCCTTTCTTTGTGCTCCCTGGGGTTTGTTGCCAAGGAAGGAATAATCTTGGCTGCCATACGCTGACCACCTTCTAATTTAGCAAGGAGAGAGAGAGAGAGAGAGAGAGAGAGAGAGAGAGAGAGAGAGAGAGAGAGAGAGAGAGAGAGAGAGAGACACACACACACACACACACACACACACACACACACACACACAAAGGAAGATATTGGGAAAAAAAAAACAGACAGAGTGGGAGACCGACAGCATCAGGGATAGACAAAGAGAGAGCCACGGGAATATACTGATTAGCATAAAACACAGACACGACCTCAAGGGAAAAAAAAATTATGCAGACAAAAACAAAACAAAAACAAAAAAAAAACTTCAAAGCAAAACAGATAAACAAAGACGTAGCATATTATTACAAGGAACATATGCAAAATTAAAACAGATAAACTAATAAATAAGTAGATATTTAGATAAACAGTAAGAGGAATGAGTTATCAACGAAGCAAATTGAAAAGTACATCGTACACACCGACTTTTAATTCATTCCTACGCCAGTCTATATAATTGTTACTCTATTCTCTTACTAATTTTTACATCGTTCGAACGTTCAAAGACTAAACGTGAATATTAAATGTGTGTGTGTGTGTGTGTGTGTGTGTGTGTGTGTGTGTGTGTGTGTGTGTGTGTGTGTGTGTGTGAACAGGGAATCTCAAAGGACTCGACTGATGAGGTGTGTGGCCACGGGAACTGTCTTAATTGCTTCATTAACGTGGGCTAATGACAGGTGGATTTGGCCCTCTTGTAATTTTGGGAGTAGGCGGGTGCGAAAGGGGGTGAAGGGGAGGGAATGGGAGGAGGGAGGGAGGAGAGATGGGTGATAGGGTAGAGAAGGAATAGGAGGATTCAGAATTTATAATGTTTTTTGTTTTACATTTGTTGTTGTTGTTGTTGTTGTTGTTGTTGTTGTTGTTGTTGTTGTCCCCTATATTTTGAAGGTTTCTGTCGATACTACTACTACTATTGCACCGATTTCTACCGATAGTTAACACATTGCTACTGCTAGTTAACACATAGACGACGTATAGGAAATCGGGGGAATATACTTGCTACCCCGCCAGACACGACTCTGCTGCTTTAGTATTGACGTCACAGTGGCAAACACATCAGCCTGGCGGGCACTTCAGTTCCTAACGGCTGGCGGTAAGCACTATTTCTTGAGTTTCCTCTGGGTAGTCCTGCCTGTTGGGCCGATAAGGTGTTCACGAGGCTTCTCTTGCGTTGCTGCAACACCTCACACCAGCTTATAGCATTCTTGCAGGGTAGATAAGGAATTTTCAGTAGAAATCATACACATCATCGTAATCATTAGAAATAACAAAGTGAACCGAAGCCATTTTTGAATATTTAATAGAGAATAAGACCATATTAAGAATTTTCGGTTGATAAAATTAAGCTACAGTCACCAACTGAGCCACATTATCCTGGCGATATATAGGAAACCACTAGAGGTAATGCATATCAGGATGTTAGCATATATGCAAAGGAGGGTGACGAAAATGGTTTACGGGTTTAGAAACTTGCCATATGAGAACTGACTTAACTATTTAAATATACATTCTCTAGAAAGACAATAGGTGCGGGGAGACTTCATCGAAGTTTATAAATGGATGGATGGATTTAATAAGGACGATAATGATAAGGTTCCGGTGGTAAGCGAGCCGAGTAGGAGACTTAGCGATGTGGGTTTAAACTGGATAAATTCAGATTCAACAAAGACAGGAACTGGTTTACCAATAAAGTGGTGGACCAGTGGAACAGCCATGTCAGGCAGGTGATGGGTGCAAATATGATAAAATGAATACCTTCTAGAAATGGTTAGTTAGTCCATGAATAGTGAGATTAGGTGGGGTTGGGTTTGCATTAACTGTCTCGTATATGCCTACCGGCCTCTTAAACACTCCTTATGTGCTCTCCGAGGAACCGGAGAGCACAGTGCTGCCCCTTACCTGCACGGAATTCGGAAAGTCCCTCGTTACGTGGCCTACCTGAGGGAGGGTGATTAAGCTGCTGAGACAGGCGAGGCGGCCAGCCGTGAGCGATTAGGTTATTGATTAGCAGATTAGAGAGAGAGAGAGAGAGAGAGAGAGAGAGAGAGAGAGAGAGAGAGAGAGAGTAATGATAATAATAAGATACTTGCGTGTATGCGTGCTTGAGTTAGTGCGTGCGTTTGTCCATATCACCTCCCCCACCACCCCGACCTCTATCTCCACCGCCACCTTCACTCCCCACACACACACACCTCCACCACCACCACCACATCCCTTCATCCTCTCTTCTCCCTTGAATCGAGTCAGTGTAGCCGCGACCGTCACAGGGGAAGGAGGTACGCTGCCTCTCCCGCCTCCTCGGACACGCTGCCACCTGCCGCCCCGTGCTCACCTGCCCGCTCGAGCTACCAAGGCACCTGTGATTGGCCCTCTCGTATACCTGTCCTTACCTGTCCTATACCTTACCTTGAGTCACCGGCCGTATGGTTCAGTTTCTTCACCTTTAGTCTAATGTACAAATCGGTATTATTTATTTATACATTCATTTATTGTATTATTGTTACTATTATTGTTATTGTTATTATTATTATTGATTGGTGTTGTTGCTCTTTTTGTTGTTTAGTTGTGTTGTTGTTCCTCCTAGTTTTGTTCATATTACCTTATTTTTTTGTGTAGTTAGCCTGTGGTTTTCATATGCTTTGTTTTGTAATTGGTGTTTGGGTCTGTGTTTGTCGTTTTCTTGTACTTTTCCTAGAGTTGGTCTACGTTCTACGACTTCAATTTTTTCAAGACGAGGGTGCCAAGATGCCTGCCCTTACGAAATCGGCCTCTCTTCTGGCCACTCTTCTTTTCCTGGAGCAGCGCCCAGTGGACTTTTTTATTGCCCTTTGTTTCCTTGTCCTTGAGTTGCCTCCCTTCCTATAAAAAAATATGCTATGAAGTTTTGTGTTTAAGTGTGTGTGTTGACTTGCTAAATGTATGTTTGTGTGTGTGTATGTGTGTGTCCAAGGTACGTGTGCTAGCGAATGACACTCAGTACGGACGTGATACAAGAGGCAGCCCATCACAGTACGTCCGACGCATCTTTGTCACGCGACCCAAGTCTGCGTTCTTGGCACCGTAGCGTGTGATCAGAACACCTCGATAGCTGTGACCTTCGCTATCCCCCCTTTCTCTCTCTCTCTCTCTCTCTCTCTCTCTCTCTCTCTCTCTCTCTCTCTCTCTCTCTCTCTCTCTCTCTCTCTCTCTCTCTCTCTCTCTCTCTCACGTAAGGAAGGGATGAAGAAGAGGGGCCAAAATTGACTTAGTGACGCGCGCCTCCTCTTTTCTTTCTCCTCCGCCCCATCGAAGCCGCAGCGCCTACTACCACGCCACCTGGTCAGTGTGTGTGTGTGTGTGTGTGTGTGTGTGTGTGTGTGTTATATCTTTAAGATAATAAATAAGCTAATTTTGCTCATTTAAAAATTCTTCTATACATATAGTTTTGGTCTTTTCTTGTTAAAAAAAAATATATATATTATGCGAATTGCTTCTACTGCTTTTCTAAACCTCCTCCTTTATTCTTCCTCCTCCTCTTCCTCCTCCTCCTCCTGCTGCTACTACTGCTACTACTACTACTACTACTACTACTACTACTACTACTACTAGTACTACTACTACTACTACTACTTTTACTATCACGACCACTACTTTATATACCCGTTCAGAAATAAAAGGAAAAAAATAACCAAGATTTCTGTGGATATGAATGTCAAGTGGATATAAATGTCAAGTGGATATAAATGTCATGTGGATATAAATGTCAAGTTGTATGTACGTTTAGATGCCGTCAGAATGTTTATACGACGTTTCGATGTGGACGGTTGCTCATTTCTTTGATCGTGGCGTCCGTGGGAGTTAGTCGAGTGAGGCTGTTTGTTTACATCTGGGCCAAAGATAAACAGATTCTGCCTAATTCTCAGGAACCTGGAGATCGTGTGCGAAGAGAGAGAGAGGAAGAGAGAGAGAGAGAGACAGTGGGCGAGAATAAGGAAGTGCGGAGAGAAGGAAAGGGGAAGAGAGAAGATAGGATAAGGGGGAAGGAAGGAATGCTGGTGTATACAATGAGGAGAGGTGGGAAAGAGGGGAAACTAGACTATATACAGTGGAAATAGTGTGGGAAGAAAGAGAAAGGGAGAGCGAGCGAGCCAGTGGACGAGGGGAAGATAGAGGGAGAGAGGGGAAGGTAGGAAGATGGAATGCTGGTGTATACAAATGGGGGGAAGTGAGAAAGAGGGAAAAATAGACGATACACTGCAGGTTTAGGGGACTCCGCTTCTACCGCCCCCTTCACCGCCTCCGCCGCCACCACCTCAACCTAGAGAGTTAATGTTGAATGCAGCATTTACGTTTGACCTTTCCAGTCCTCTTCCTTCTGCTCCACTTCTTTTTCCCCTCCTCCTCTTCTTCCTTTTCCTTTGCTTCATCTTCTTCGTCGTCCTCTTCGTTGTCGTCTTCGTCCTCCTCTTCCTCCTCCTCCTCCTCCTTGTTCTTCTGATTTCGTTTAAGTTTTCTCTCGCTGATATTTAGTTTTCTGTCCTTTTTTTCTTTTGTTTTTTCTTCTTTAAATCTTCTTTTTCTTTTTCTCTTTGTTCTTGTTCTCTCTCTCTCTCTCTCTCTCTCTCTCTCTCTCTCTCTCTCTCTCTCTCTCTCTCTCTCTCTCTCTCTCTCTCTCTCTCTCTCTCTCTCTCTCTCTCTCTCTCTCTCTCTCTCTCTCTCTCTCTCTCTCTCTCTCTCTCTCTCTCTTCCTGCTCCTTTTCTATTCTTTTCTTTTTCTTCTTATTTGTTTCTTTTCTTTTCTGTTTCTTTTCTTTCTATTCTTTTCTTTTCTTCTTGTTCTTGTTCTTGTTCTGTCTTCTTCTTCTTCTTCTTCTTTTCTTCGTCTTTTTCTTCTTCTTCTTCTCCCTACTTAAGGATAGACAAGGAAGCGAAGAGGCAGTAAGAGGCCCTCGGCAGGAACAAGGCAGCTCCTGTAAACTCATTACTTATCATCTGTCATTCGCGCCCATAAATCTCTCTCTCTCTCTCTCTCTCTCTCTCTCTCTCTCTCTCTCTCTCTCTCTCTCTCTCTCTCTCTCTCTCTCTCTCTCTCTCTCTCCTACGTCATCGTTTTATTCTCTTTTTCTGTGATCTTGTGGCTTTTGTCCTTCTTGTCATTATTCTTGCTTCTGTTCTTGTTTTATTTTTCTTCTTTGTTTCGTATCCGAGCAAGTCTTGAGAGAGAGAGAGAGAGAGAGAGAGAGAGAGAGAGAGAGAGAGAGAGAGAGAGAGAGAGAGAGAGAGAGAGAGAGAGAGTGTACAAAAGGGAATAGAGGGACATTAGGTAGAGGAGGAGAAAAGGAGAGGATGCTTAGGATGAAGGAAGGGCATGAAGGATAAAGGGAGGAACAAGACAAAGGAAGCGAGAATGTAATCAAAAGAGAGAGAGAGAGAGAGAGAGAGAGAGAGAGAGAGAGTAAACAACGAGACAGACTCCCCCTTTTATCCTCTGAACTAACCACGCACAGCCTCCTTCTCTTCTCTCTCCACCTCCTTCTCCTCCTCCTCCTCCTCCTCCTCCTCCACCAACGTCAGCAGCCCGTAAGATCCTTGAGAAGATTATTAGATACGAACTTGCTATGTTCTTAGAGGATTACTATCAACTCAGACAAGTAGCACGGTTTCAGGAACAATCGATCCTGCTTAACAAACTTACTAGAATTTTTCACAGTGTAAATGAGTAGTAGTTCAACCATACCCCAAGCGATGCTATGTACCGTACCCTCAGACGCTTCCGCCTCTCACATCCACTATTTCCAAAGGCCAAAAAGAAGATTAATCGGGATCTCATGAGTGTTTCTTTAGGTTCATGGTACAGAAGAAGGGTCACACTACCACCAGGGTTATAAAAATACCCCTGGAAATGTCCACAACAACTACGAAAACCGTGTCAAATGTCTGTACCTGGGCTCCGAAATGGTTTAGAATACGGTATTATAAAAGGTATTATAAAAGGTATTATAAAAGGAATTATAAAAGGAGATTAATCGGATTCTCATGAGTGTTTCTTTAGGTTCATGGTACAGAAGGAGGGTCACACTACCACCAGGGTTATAAGGCTACCACTGGAAATGCCCACAACAACTACGAAAACCGAATCAAATGTCTGTACCTGGGCGTCGAAATGTTTAAGAATATGGTTTTATATATCTAGGCTTTCAGAAAGAATTTATATACGTCAATGACTTATAAATCGAACTGACATCCTCCATCACGACGCTTGCCGACGACATCCACGTTATTTACTTTCACAAATGGCTTTCGGATAAGCCCCGATTTTCCGCAACTCGTAATTCCCGCTGCGTAACGACAGGCGGCTCAGGTGGGCGGGAGGCGGCCAGGCAAGGTAATTACAGGTGGTGAGGAGGAGGAAGAGGAGGGACAGTGTTTGGAAGAGAGTCGGAGAAAAAACAGTGGTGAGAAACAGGGATGATAAGGGGGAGAAAGGAGGAGGAAAGAAGGTAGAGAAAGTAAAGGAGGCGAAGGAGGAGGAGCAGAAGGAGGAGTAGAAGGAAGAGTAGAAGTAGGAGTAGGAGTAGTAGGAGCAGGAGAAGGAGAAAGATTGAGAAGTGAGAGAAGTGAGATATGTAGTGAAAATGTGGAGAGGAGAAATAGAGGAGTGGAGGAAAGGAGAGAAAGAGCAACCGTGTGGAGAGAATGGAAGCTGAAGTGGAGGAGTGGTGGTGGTGTGGAGGTGACGTGAAGTGGAGGAGAAGAGGAGACGGAGAAGTAGAGGAGAGGTGGAGGAGTGGAGAAGTGGAGGTATGTAATCTCCCAAAGGACTACCTCTGTATCCTATTTCGCGGACCCTCGTGAGAACTTGAGGAGGAGGAGGAAGGAACGTGCTCGTGAGTTGTAGAGGCAAGACGTTAAGTGTTCGCCTCATTAGGTTAGGATTTGAATAACCTCATTAGTACTTGCATTTTCATTCATATATTCATTAATTTAATTAGTCAGTCACGTATTCATTCATCTATTCTCATGCGTATGCTTTTTTCTCATTCTCCTCGTCTTGTTTTTGTTCTTCCTCTCCTTTCCATTTTTATTCTCATTTCTTCTCTTTTCCTTATTCCTATTCTAGTTACTCTGTTTTAATCCTTTTTTTAATCCCCGTTCCTCCTTTCTTCCTCCTTATTCTCGTGCCTCCTTTCTTCCCCCTTTCATTCTTGTTCCTCCTCTCTTCCCCCTTCTCATTCTCCTCTTCCTACTCCTCCTCAATCTCCATATCTTCCCTTTTTTAAACCCCTACTTTCTTATCATCATTTCATCTGTTTCCTGCTACTGAAAAAAAAATCTAAACAGCCCTTCCTCCATATCCTCCTCCTCTTTACCCTCTCTTATCATTATTTAATCTCACCTTGCTATCATTATTTCATCTATTACCTGCCACCAAAAAAATCTTCCACAACGAACCTTCAGAATATGTAAAAATGAGGAAGCCACGCACCTACCTCGTTTTCGTATCTCTATTCCTGTATCTATATTCCTTTACTCTCCGCGAATCTATTAAGTTACCAGGCACGGACGAGGGTGTTTACTTGTGCCTGGAGAGCTCAGAGTCCACGCAGAGGTGATGCTTTAACTGGTGCTCGATTCAGTTTGCTCGTGAGGGGCTCGAAGTGTTGGACAGTAATTGTAGTGGAATGGTCTGGCGGTAGGGCGGGTAGTGATGGTGGTGGTGGCGGGGGGGTGGGAAGGAGGAGGTGATGGTGGTGCAGTGTGTGTGTGTGTGTGTGTGTGTGTGTGTGTGTGTGTGTCGATGTAACTTGTTTTATCCTTTTAATCTGTCTGTCTTTCCTCCGCTGTTTGTGTTTGTTTGTCAGTGTTTGTTTATCTTCGTAGCGGTGCGTTTGCTACTCTGCCATTCTGCCTACCGGTTCTCTCTCTCTCTCTCTCTCTCTCTCTCTCTCTCTCTCTCTCTCTCTCTCTCTCTCTCTCTCTCTCTCTCTCTCTCTCTCTCTCTCTCTCTCTCTCTCTCTCTCTCTCTCTCTCTCTCTCTCTCTCTCCTCCTTCTTCCTTCTTTCTTTCATTCTTTTTTCTTTATTACTTATTTCTTACTACTTACTTATTTATTGTCTCTATTTATCTATTTCCCTCTCACTCACTATGATCCCTGCTGTCCTTGTCCTCCTCCCCCCCTTCCAAGCATCAAGGTGTCTGTAGAGGCTAATGTCATTCCCTCCGTGTGGCTCAGAATATCGCTCCCTTGTCTTAATTTGTCTAATGGAAGGGAGAGATAGGCGAGGAAGTGCATGATCCTTTCTCGTAGATACGCTCCCTCTTCTCTCGTACGGGAGGAATCGGATTTTGAGGTCACCATCGGGGCAGTGACCTGAAACATTCTCTGTCTGTCTGTCTGTCTGTTTGTCTGTCTGTCTGTCTGTCTCTCTCTCTCTCTCTTTTTTTGTATGTTTCTTTCCTTTTTTCTTTCTCATTCTTTTTCTTTCTTATTTTCTTTTCTCTTTTTTTTCTCTTTGATTGTTTGTTTGTTTGGTTGGTTGCCTTTTGTTTGTATGTTTCTTTCTTTCTGCCTTTCTTTCATCTTTCCTTAATCTCTCTCTCTCTCTCTCTCTCTCTCTCTCTCTCTCTCTCTCTCTCTCTCTCTCTCATCCACCTCACGTATTGCCACTTTCTTGAACGGTCTCAACAAAGAGTCAGTAAATCGTCCAGCTGGGGATTGTGGTAAATTGGACCTCAGGTGACATTTGTCCTCTCTCTCTCTCTCTCTCTCTCTCTCTCTCTCTCTCTCTCTCTCTCTCTCTCTGTCGGTTAATTCCATCATTGTTCCTCTCTCAAAACGAGCGACGGAGGATGTAACATTAAAGGGGAATGAAGGAATGCATATAGACATGACTTACAAACATACAGACAGGCGGATAGACAGACAGACAGACCGACATGTATAGATTTAGATGGATAACGGTTGATGCATGCTGTGTGTCGTGGCTGACTGGCAATCAAGGCAATCACACGCGATCATCAGGAGTGGAAATAATTAATCCGCTACGGAGAAATATTACCAGCGACCGAGCGAGCGACGTAATCCATGACTTAAGAATCGTTAGGCAAGTTTTCTTTCTCCTTTTTCTTCTTTGCTGTGGCTGCTCTACCTGCTCTACCCGTTCCTCTAATTAGTATGTGAATTAATGCCTCACGTCGATAAGTGGGGAAGCTGATGATTGGATAATTAGTGTATTGATGGCTGTGTTGAGTATCCGTGATTATGGGATGGCGTGTGTGATGTGTGCGCGCGTGTGGGTGGGGGTGCTTGTGTAAAATCGTACGTGTGAGATCCCCCGCTAGCCATGTCACGGTGATTGAGTGGCCCGTACGGCAGAAAAATCATTAATGCACCTGCTAAAACTAGTCTGCCAGGTATTTTTAGCCTCCGTTATTACCTGGCGCGGCTCTGAAGGGCTTCGCTGATGGGGACGAGACCGAGTTTACCTGAAAAATTGCTGCGCGTTCGGTGAAAAACAAAATTAAAAAAAGAATAAAATCAACGCAACACCTGTACGGACGTTATACCTGGTAGGATTGCGTTTGTTTGTTTGTGCGTATATATTTTACAGAATTTCTACGGCTTCCTGTTATCTGAAATTTCGCGGCTCGTTCAGTAAAAACAAAAACGAAGGAAAGTGTAGTAAAATGAATGGCACGGTTAAGGGACTATTACATTAGGCAAATTTTCCGTGGATCTTCAGTCAAACCACGATTTCCGCTAGCGTGGTTCTCAATTGTTTCTTGTTATTGCTGCTGATGAAGACGGTGAGTAATACCGTCGTCCCTCAATGAAATCTACCGTAGCTTTGGAAGATCGTGGACACGTCTGAAAACCACGCAAATATGAGAACCACGCCAGCGGAAATCGTGGTTTGACTGAAGTTCCACGGAAAATTTGCCCAGTGTAATTGCCCCTTTAGTTGAATCTCACTCACGAGGTGTTGGACGCTCACCGGGTAGTTCTGTACGCGGATCCTCCATTATTTCTTCTTATTTTCTCTCCGTCTGGAATTTTCGGTGCGAGTTTGCAGATTCCGAGAAATGTATGTTCGGAAAATGTTTTACTTACTGTTTTTATTTTCTCGAGCTCCGGGTTTTGTCTCGGTTCAGTATTTACTGCTAACAGAATATTCACCTCGATTTCAGGCGTAGTAATATTCGCTGTCGGAGAGGAGTGTGTTCACGAATTTTGAGTTTGTAATGTTTTATTTTATTTACATATCTGCTGCTGGTGAACTACTGCTATTATTGAAATGGATAATAGTAACACCAGCAAGAATAACAGGAGCAGTAACAAGGATAACGACTATTGCAACACCCCGTCACATCCTTCTCGTCCTTAATTAACCCTAGAACGCTAAACATGGGTGTAAGGTACCTGCGTGATGTCATACGCATTACGTGACGTTCCTGTGGAGTGATCGAGCCCAAGGACTAAGTATCGGGACACCTCTCCTCCCTAAATTGACCTCTCTTTCGGCCACCACTTTTGATTATTTTTTGTAGGAGCAGCGAGTAGCGGGCTTTTTTTTATATTATTGTTTCCTTTTTTTGTGTCCTTGAGCTGTCTCCTTTGTTGTAATAAAAAAAGAAAGCTGTATCGAGGTCAGACCCCCATTGCTTCTCTTCCGAGCCTTAGGACGTTGGTCTCATCGCTCTGCTCCGCGCTCGGTTTTTTTCTATAGACGGTAATAACAGCACCTCGTTCCCGTGTTATGTTAATGAACAAAAACAAAATCAGTGCCGAGTTGAGTGTTGGCGGAAAGAGTGCGGCAGTAGCGATTAATTAATTGTTTTCCGCTTCAGGAAATGAGAAACGAATTGTCGGTATATATCACATATTACTCATTTATTTGCGAAATCATCGGCTAAAGACGCATCACAGTCCAGAAATATTTTTCTTGTGGATCTAAATAGAAGTCTTTACATTACTCTTCCCAACAGTTTTTGCATTCACTATAGGCCGTAGACCACCTGGCAGGGGTTGCCGCATACCTGGGAGGGGTTAGAAGTTCTTTAAAAATCGTCAGTAGAGTTCCTTTTTGCTAGAATTTTGTTATTTCCAGAAAATATTCCATAGTTTTGTCTTTTTACTCTTGCTTTGCTAAAACCAGTTTTTACCTCACGTAAAGTAATAAAAGGTGCAACTGACAGTAAGTTAGTCTAAAAATACAAACACATTTTTTTTCTAATCTTGCAAGGCAGGGCATAAGACAGCCTAGTTTAGTGCTGGTGTTGGACGAAAACAAGTTCAGTCTTCTCAGATCAGAGCCTCAGTAAACACTCCTCTTTACGAGCCTCCTCGAGGGTATGAAACAATTATCGTCCTGTTTCCAGCGTGTGGCCGCCGCGCCGCCCGTCCCTCACCCACACTGACGAACGGCGAGACAAGTTTTCCCGTAAAAGATCATTATGAGAGGCCTGCCGAGGACGTTTGTTTGTTTGTTCGTTTGTTTATGTGTGTTTGGATAGACGGCCTGTTTGTGTGAGTGTGCATGTGTGTGTGTGTGTGTGTGTGTGCGTGTGTGTGTACCAGGTAAACCACAAAAATAAATAATACTGGCAATAACAGTAATAATAATATTCATCATCTCCACAGTCACCATCACCACCATCAAAACAGATCTTCACCAATAGCATTTTAATATCGTAAACGCCACTTCACCACCACCACCACCACCACTACCACCACCGCCTCCACCACCACCGCCTCCACCACCACCATTACGGCAGGTCCACCAACATTACCACCACCACATGTCACCCCAAGAGCTCACACTCTTTAGATAAATCCTCCTCCTACTCCTCCTCCTCCTACCCGTCCTTCTCCTCCTCTTCCTCCTCCTGCGCCTCTTCGTGCCTCTGCTTTTCTGCTTCTGCCTCTTGCCTTCTCCTCCTTCCTTTTCTCCTTACTTTCCTTCCTTCTTCTCCTTCCCATTTATACACTGTTTCCTTTTCACGGCTCATTCTCTTCCTCACCTCCTTTCTCCTCCTTCCTTTTTGGGGGTCCTCTGTCTTTTATTTCTCCTCCTCTTCCTCATCCTCCTCTTCCTCCTCCTTCGATGTCGTTGATGTCAGTGAGAGGAAAGAAGAGGAGGGAGAGGAGAAGGTAAATGGGCGTGGAGAGAATTTACAGGATTTGGAGAGAGGGTGAGGAGGTGGAGAAATGGGAGGAATGTCAGGCGAGAGAAATGGAGGAAAAATGAAAGGAATGGAGAGGGAGTGATGAGGAATGAGAGGAAGGGAGGAAGGAAGGGTGGGAAGAGGGCGAGGACGTGGGAGGAAAAAATGAAGTGAAGGAAAGGGAAGGGGGGGAAAGGGAAGGCCAGAAAAGGAAGGAGGAAAGTAATAATCATAAATCTGAGGAAAACTTGGGAGCGGAGTTAATTAAAAGAAGTGGGAGAAGAAATATTAGGTGGGAAGGAACTTTATTTGAAGACGAAAAAAAAGGAGAATTCGGGAATCGAAAATTAAGGAATCGAATCTTAGAAAAAGGAAAAAGTGCACGCAAATAAAAAAAAGAAACAAAAATAAAGAAAAAGTCATAAAAAATAGCTAGGAAATATATAAAGAAAAAATAACATATGAATTACATTGTACTATGAAAGAAAGAGAAAGGAGAGAGGGGAGAGAACAGTGAGAGAGAGAGAGAGAGAGAGAGAAAGGAGAAACGTTTGTGAGAGAGAGAGAGAGAGAGAGAAGAGAGAAAAATGAGGAAAAAAACGTTGGGAAAGAAAAGATGTTGCCGGAGAAAAAAAAAAGAGGAGGAAAAGAAGGTTGATGTAATAGAAGAACAAAGAAAGAAAGGAATACGAGAGAGAGAGAGAGAGAGAGAGAGAGAGAGAGAGAGAGAGAGAGAGAGAGAGAGAGAGAGAGAGAGAGAGAGAGAGAGAGAGAGAGAGAGAGAGAGAGAGAGAGCAATAAGGGAGAAGGACAAGTATAAAATGAAGAGAAAGAACAAAAATGAAGATGGGAGAAAATGTATAAAAAAGGAGAGAGGAATGAAAATAAAGATGAAAAGAGGAAGAAAAAGGAAACAAATAGAAAACGAGAAAATGATAGGAAAAATGGAGCAAAACGACTAGGAAGAACGGAAGAAGGAAAATAAAAATATGGAGAAAAATAAAATAAGGCGAGAAGGAAAGACGGATGTAGGGAGGAGGTAAGGAGGGAGGAAAGGGAGTTAAAGGGAGAAGGGATAGAGAGGTAAGGGATCAGAGAGGGCTAATGGAGGGGAAAAAAAAGGATAGTGGGAGGGGGAAGAAGATTATGTCAGTGGGGAAGAGGACACAGAAAGGGAAATGGGAAAGGTGAGAAGATCAGAGAAATACAAGGAAGAGAAGATAATAGAGAAGATATGTGGGAAGAGGGATAGAAGGGAAGGAATTAAAAAAGGAGGGGGAAACACCGTAGAAATAATGAAGGGGATGAGAACTAAATGGTAGGGAGAGGAGAGTGATAAAAAGAGGATGAGAGATGAAAAAGAAAGAGAAAAGTAGGAGAAAGAGTAGAGGAAAAGGAAGGGAAAATAGCGTAGAAAAGAGGAAGAGGATGAGAGATAAATGAGAATGAGAGAAGAGAATGGAGAAAAGAGTGATGAAAAGAGGATGAGAGATGTAAAAGAAAGAGACGAGGAGGAGGAAGAGTAGAGGAAATGGAAGTAAGGAGAAAAAGCGTAGAAAAGAATAAGAGGATGAGAGATAAATGAGAGGGAGAGAAGAGAATGGAGAAAAGAGTGATGAAAAGAGGATGAGAGATGTAAAAGAAAGAGAAAAGTAGGAGAAGGAGTAGAGGAAAAGGAAGGGAAAATAGCGTAGAAAAGAGGAAGAGGATGAGAGATAAATGAGAAGGAGAGAAGAGAATGGAGAAAAGAGTGATGAAAAGAGGATGAGAGATGTAAAATAAAGAGAAGAGGAGGAGGAAGAGTAGAGGAAATGGAAGTAAGGAGAAAAAGCGTAGAAAAGAGGAAAAGGATGAGAGATAAATGAGGAGAGACGATAATGGAGAGGAGAGTGATAAGAAGAGGATGAGATATGTAAAAGAAAGAAAAGAAGAGGAGGAAGAGTATAGGAGGAGCAAGTAAGGGGAAAAAGCGTAGACGAGAGAGAGAGAGAGAGAGAGATTAATAATAGGCAGCAAAAAAATAGAGGAGAGTGATCAGAAGAGGATGAGAGATAGGAGAGGGAGAAAACAGAAGAGAGAGAAGAGGGATTGGAGGAGTTAAAAGGGGAAAAGATAGAGAAGGATGTAAGAAAAGGGACATTTATGATTACAGAATGAAAAAAAGTCATGAAAACGAAAGAAAAAAGGAATAGAATGAATGATCGGAAATAGAATAATCCAATATTAAAAAGGGAAATCTCATACGTAAATAAAAACAAACCAGAAAATGTCTTCGTTTGTAAATATTAAAAAAATCTTCGTTAGTAAATTAATAAACACATGAAAGCACCGTTGCCAGATTATCGTACTCAGAGCATAGTATTTACTGGTGTCTGATCAGATTATCGTACTCAGAGCATAGTATTTACTGGTGTCTGGTCAGATTATCGTACTCAGAGCATAGTATTTACTGGTGTCTGGTCAGATTATCGTACTCAGAGTATAGTATTTACCGGTGTCTGGTCAGATTATCGTACTCAGAGCATAGTATTTACTGGTGTCTGGTCAGATTATCGTACTCAGAGCATAGTATTTGCCGGTGTCTGGTCAGATTATCGTACTCAGAGCATAGTATTTGCCGGTGTCTGGTCAGATTATCGTACTCAGAGCATAGTATTTACTGGTGTCTGGTCAGATTATCGTACTCAGAGCATAGTATTTACCGGTTTCAGACGCCTAACTATTGCCAAGAAACATCAGGAATTAACTATTTTAACGATAAATATAAATGAATCTCGTTATTAGGGACCAGGATACATTTTTTAGGTTGGAAGTCGGTAAATATAAGAGGCTGCGTACGACAATCTGAGAACGTTGACCACACAGAGTTGGCAGGAGGACCAGAAGACGTGTTTTGTACTTGTTTTATTGCTGTTTCATGTGTTTTTAGTGTTTTTTTATTTAATAGTTTTTTTTTACTCACTTGACAATCTGGCAACGTAGCGTGAAAGGTAGATGAAAAGAATTCTCGATTTTTTAGTTTATTTTCGAGATTTCTTTTCTTCGTAATTAAAAGGAAGATAAACCCGCGCGGCCGAAACCACCACCTCCTCAGCGCGTTCGGGAGGAGATAAATGACCGGCACTTAGGCGTGGAAGCGAGTAATCTCTCAGGCCTCAGGAAAACAAGCGGATGAAAACAACGCAACACACCAGAAAGATAAACACACCTACGCAACGCCACGAAGGAGAACCATGGTGAAAAACAAACAACCAAACAATAAAAAAACGACACCACGGAAAACCATAAAAAAAAACATGACAACACAAAACGAAAACAAGCAGATCAAAACAACACAACTCAACTTAAACAAACACATAGCGATTCCACGAAGAAGAACGATAAGGAAAAGAAACATAAGAAAAACACCGAAGATCTAGGAAACGGAAAGAAGGATAGCAACACAACAGAACAACGCAACATACCAGAAAGGGAAACACACCTACTCAACACCACGGAGGAGAAGCATGATGAAAACAAACACACAAATAAACACAAAACCCTATAGAAAAGAAACCTACCTCTGCCGAACCTTACACGAAAACAAACATTAAGAAACACAAAAAATGACATAAAACACAAAAACAAACATTCTGAAGCAACACAACACACTATAAAGAGAAACATCTGCTTAACACGGCCAAGGAGAGCCATAAAGAAAACACACACACACACACACACACACACACACACACACACACACACACACACACACACACACACACACACACACACACACACACACACACACACACACCAAACGTTATAAAAAGGACACATACCTATTTATTGAACTTTCTCCGTTGTTTTCTTAGTTATTTTTGCCCTTGAATAACCTCCGTTGCTGTAAATACCTCCTCTTAACACGAAGAAAGAAAAGAAATATCAAATCACAAACGTAAACAAAACAAAACAAAGAAAAAAGTGTGAAAAGCAAACCCATCTATTCCTCAGACATAAAGTAGACATTAAATCAGATAAAAACAACAACAACAACAACAACAACAACAACAGACACACTCCCTGACTAGCGGCAAAAAAAAAAAGGTACAAAAACACTCATAAAAGCACTAATAAACACAAAAGGGAGGAAAAAACATAGTAGAGGAAAAAAGAATCTTGTTAGGACGCGGTGAGAGAAATAAACGAGACATTATTCCTGAGCCTCAAGAGTTAAAGGAGAGAGGGAGGCACGGGCGTTAGAGAGAGAGAGAGAGGGAGAGGGATCGAGATTAGTTGATGCTTAGGTAGAAATGGCCTTGTCCCTTCTCTCTGGCACTCTCCCTCTACCTTATTCTTCCTTTGGCACCCTCCCTTTACCTCTATTCTCCCTTTGGCACTCTTCCTTTACCCTATATCTTCTCCCCCAGCACTCTCACCCTTATTCTCCCTTTGATACTCTCCCTTCACATTTAATCTCCCTCAGCACTCTCACCCTTATTCTCCCTTTGGTACTCTCCCTTCACCCTTAACTCTCCCTTTGTACTCTCCCTTCACCCTTAGTCTCCCTGGCACTACCTTCACTCACTTTTCATTTCCTCCCTTTCCACCTTCGTCCTTTCCTCTCTTCACTCTAATTCTCCCTTCCGTCTCTCTTCTCCTTTATTCTCCCTTGGCACTCTTTCTTCACCCTATCTCCCTTGGCCTTTTTTCTCCTCTCTTGGGACTTCATCTCCCTCATTCTCTTTTGTTTTTTCCCCTTCTTCCTTATTTTCCCTTGGCACTCCCTGCTTCACCCTTATCTTCCCTTGGCACTCTCCCTCTCCCCTTAGTCTCCCTTAGTCCCTCTCTTCTCCCTTCTCTCTTAGCACTCTGTTCACCCTTCACCCTAACTCTCCTTTGGCACTCTCCCTTCACCCTTATTTTTCTTTGTCACTCCTCTTTTATCATTATTCTCCCATTGGTACTCTCCCTTTACTCTTATTCTCTCCCTTTGCACTTTCCCTCCATCTATATACTCTCCTGCATATCCCTTCTCCCTTATATCCCCTTGGCACTCTCCCTTCATCTAAACTCTCCTGCCTCTCCCTTCTACCTTGGCACTCCCCCTCCATCTAAACTCTCCTGCCTCTCCCTTCTACCTTATTTTCCCTTGGCACTCTCCCTTCTCCCTTATTCTCCCTTGGCACTCTCCCTCCACCTAAACTCTCTTTCTGCCTCTCCCTTCTACCTTATTCTCCCTTGGCCCTCCCCCCTCACCCTATCTCCTTCGGCCTCGCTTCCTCCTCCCTTGGCACAGTTATTTCTCTTCTGGCACTCTTTCTAAGCCTCTCCGTGCCATAAAGACCGCTGAGGAATGCTGGGTTGTCTTAACTAAATTAGCTACACAACCACCTTCCCTTCCTCTGCCGTCCTTGTCTTCCTCCTTTCCGTCCTTTTCTCCTTAGTATTATAGCGCTTAAGTTTATATATCTCATTTTTTTGCTTTTCTTTGTTTTTTCCAGTTCCTCTTTCCTCTGTAACTCCGCCACCTTTTCCTTTCTTCGCCTTCCTTGTCTTCCTCCTTTCCTTCCTTTCCTCCTTAGTATTATAGCGCTTTGTTACTCTTGTTCTCTTTTCTTTTATTTACAGTTTTTACTTCTTTTGTTTTTCTATGATTTTTTCCAGTTCCTCTCTCCTCTCAACTCCACCCCCTTTTCCTTTCTTCGCCTTCCTTGTCTTCTTACTTTCCTTCCTTTTCTGCTTAGTATTATAGCGCTTTCTTTATCTTTTTCTAATTCTTAAGTTTATATATCTCATTTTTTTGTTTTTCTATGCTTTTTCCAGTTCCTCTTTTCTCTATAACCTTTTCCTTTTTTCGCCTTCCTTGTCTTCCGCCTTTCCTTCCTTTCCTCCTTAGTATTATAGCGCTTTGTTACTCTTTTTCCTTTCTTCCATTTATATATCAGACTTTCTTTGTTGTCATGGTTTTCCTGTTCCTTGTTTTCCTTTTTCCTCTCTTCACATTTTCATACTTTCTCTGTTTTTATGCGTTTCCAGCTCCTTTTCTTCTTTTTCTTCTCTTTCATGTTTTTTACTGTTTTATTTTTTACTGTTTTTCTAGTTTCTTTCTTGTTCAGTTTTCTTCTATTAATGATTTTTCTAAATATTTTTTCTTCCCTTCTTTCTCTCTCCCCTTTTCTCTCCTTTAATCTCTTCTCTTATTCCTCCTACGTTTCTTTCTGCCCTACCAGCTCCATTTTTTTGTTTCTTTTCTTCGATTCATTATTTTTATTACTTTTTTCCTTTCTTCCTATTTTCTCCCCCTTTCCTTATTTATTCTGATGTTTTTTTGTGCATCTTTTTCTGTCACCAGCTCTATCGTTTTACTCCTTTTCTTCTTCATTATTTTTTCGCTTTTTTTTCCTTCCCTCCAATCTCTTCCCTCCAACCCCTCCTCCTTTTTGTACTTTTTTTCCCCCCTGTCATTGTTTTTCCCTTCCTGCTTCCCAAGTTTTCCATCTCGTCTTTTTCTCCGTTCTTCCTTCCTCTGTTTTACCCTTCCCCTCCTCCGTCCCTTGCTCTCCTCTCTTTCTTTTCTCCCTCCTCTCTCTTCCATTCCTCCATCCCTTCAGTGACCTTTTCCTTCGTTCTTTCCATTTTCTTTTCCTATATCCAATTTTCCTGCTTTTCAATCTTCCACTAGTCACTTTTCCTACTGCCCTCTTTCTGATCCACCTCACAACTCTTCCTCTTCCTCTCTCCTTGTCATCCTTCCCTCCCTCCCTCCCTCCTCCTTTCTTCCTTTCCTCCGTCACATTAGAGAAAGGGACCGGGCCTTCAGAAGAGTACAAAGACGGCGGACAAAAATCGATTCCATCACTTTGAAATCAGGATCGGCTGACTTGGAAACTTTGGCTCCTTAAAAAGCAAGGAAGTCGGGGAAGAAGAGTGAAAACTTCCTCGCCTCTGTTTAGGTATTCAGAAGTTTGTCTGTATGTCTGTGAAGCTTCATGTTTTAGGGGGAGGATATATATTCAGCTGGAGACGCAAAAGAAAGAAAAACCTAAGAAAAAATGGACTAAAATATAAGGAAATAAGCAAATACACGAAGAAAAGAAAAGTCTCTATATATGAACAGAATATTATAGTTTAGTAGAAGTGTGTATTCATTATAATGCGAGAAAAAAATAAAAGGAATAAGTAAGTACGTAAATACACATAAAAAGAAACCAATATACAAGAATACTTACAAATAGGGAAGGATATTGTTGTTTCCTAGGAGTGTGTGTTGAGGAGGTGTGGGGAGGGAGCTAAGCAGCCCTTCTTTCTCTTTCTTTCCTCTTGTTCCTCTTTCTCATTCCTTTCCGTTTTCATTTTCTTATCTTTATTTTTTATGATTATGTTATTCCTTCATATTATCCCTTTTTTTTTCTTTTGTTCCTCTTCTCTTTTATTTTCTACCTCCTTTCTATCCACTACTGTTTCTACACTTCTTATATCCCTTTTTTTTCTGTTACTCTTCTCTTTCATATTCTACCGCCTTTCTATTTACTACTGTTTCTACACTTCTTACATTTTATACCTTTTCATCCTGTTCCTCTTCTCCTTCACTTTCTCCCTCCTTTTCATCTACTAATCCCTCTCTTTCTCCTTTTTTCCATCTTTCCTGAGAGCGAAAAAAATAAGGAACGCGATGAAATATATTGGGAAGGGAAAAAAAGGTAATGATGGACGGGAAGGTGAACAAAAAACGCTTAACATAAAAAGGAAACAAGAACGAAAAAAAAAAACATTCAATTTTCTGTTTCGCTCCCAAGAGATTCGCTACTGGGATAGGTTGCGCTTGCTGTGTCGTGTGTGTGTGTGTGTGTGTGTGTGTGTGTGTGTGTGTGTGTGTGTGTGTGTGTGAGAGAGAGAGAGAGAGAGAGAGAGAGAGAGAGAGAGAGAGAGAGAGAGAGAGAGCATCATTCTGGAGACCCAACTCGTTATCTTTCTTTTTCATATTCAAGGTATGTTCGTAGGAAAGGGAAGGAGGAGGAGGAGGAGGAGGAGGAGGAGGAGGAGGAATTGAGGGAAAGAAGAACTTTTTGTCGGGAGTAACAAGATGTGGTTTATTGAGAGAGAGAGAGAGAGAGAGAGAGAGAGAGAGAGAGAGAGAGAGAGAGAGAGAGAGAGAGATTTGTGAGAAAGGAATGAAGGTAAACTGAAAAAGGGAAAACAAGAGAAGAAAAAAAGGGATAAAAGATCTGTGGGAATAGGATGGGGAGAGAGAGATTGACTGCAGGAGGAAGAAGAGAAGGAGGGACTGAAGGAGAGGAGGAGGAGGAGGAGGAGGAGGAGGAGGAGGAGGAGGAGGAGAGGAATGAAGACAAGATGTGGTTTGTGTGTGGAAAGAATGAAAAGCGATGAGAGAGAGAGAGAGAGAGAGAGAGAGAGAGAGAGAGAGAGGGAGTGGTGGGGGGAGGGGGACAAAAGACGGTGGAGGACGAGATCTGGGGTACAAGGAGTGAAAGAGAAACAAAGAAAGAAAAAAAAAGAAAAGACTGGATTTTGATCGCGGAAAAAATAGATGAAAAGGAAGATTATGTAGTAGGAAGGAGAGAGGCGGAGGAGGAGGAGGAGGAGGAGGAGGAGGAGGGATAAAAATGGAAAAGAAAAAGAAATATGTGCAAGAGGACGAGAGGGAAGGCAGAAGGAAGAGGAGAGCGAGGAGAAGGATTAAGTTCAGAGAAAGTGGAGAAATAAATATACATACTCACCCCTTTTCCACTCCTCGTTCACTCTTTCCCCCTCGCACTAATTCTTCAAAAAGCAACCAGGGAGAAACGGTGGAAAGGTCAGCAGGTTAGGAAAGAGAAGGGAGATGTAGAAGGGCATCTTATACTCTCCTTCTCTCTTCACTTTCATCGTTTCCTCACCCTTCTACATGATCAGGGAGAGCGGCTGTAAGGGTAAGTTAGGCAAGATAAGGGGGATAGGGAAGGCAATCATATACTCTCCCTTTCTCTCCATATTCATCGTTTCCTCACCTCTCTATAAGTAAGGAAAGTGAGGAAGGCTGTTAGGGTGAATAGGATGGGTAGGAAAATGGTGTTAAAGAAGGGAATCACATACTGTTGCTCTTTGTCACGCTGTCCTTTCACCCTCATCGCTTCCTCACCCTTTTGTAGGCAGGAAAGTTAAGAGAGGAGAAGGCAAGGGAAGAGTAAGGTAATCACACTCTCACTCTCCACCCTTTCCTCTTTACCTTCACCGTTTTCTCACCCTTTTTTAGGTAGGAAAGGTAAGAGAGGAGAAGGCAAGGGAAGAGTAAGGTAATCACACTCAGTCTCCACCCTTTCCTCTTTACCTTCACCGTTTTCTCACCCTGTTTTAGGTAGGAAAGTTAAGAGAGGAAAAGGCAAGGGAAGAGTAAGGTAATCACACTCTCAGTCTCCACCCTTTCCTCTTTACCTTCACCGTTTTCTCACCCTTTTTTAGGTAGGAAAGGTAAGAGAGGAAAAGGCAAGGGAAGGTAAGGTAATCACACTCTCACTCTCCATCCTTTCCTCTTTACCTTCACCGTTTTCTCACCCTTTTTTAGGTAGGAAAGGCAAGTGAGGAGAAGGCAAGGGAAGAGTAAGGTAATCACACTCTCAGTCTCCACCCTTTCCTCTTTACCTTCACCGTTTTCTCACCCTTTTTTAGGTAGGAAAGGTAAGAGAGGAGAAGGCAAGGGAAGGTAAGGTAATCACACACTCTCACTCTCCATCCTTTCCTCTTTACCTTCACCGTTTTCTCACCCTTTTTTAGGTAGGAAAGGTAAGAGAGGAGAAGGCAAGGGAAGAGTAAGGTAATCACACTCTCACTCTCCACCCTTTCCTCTTTACCTTCACCGTTTTCTCACCCTTTTTTAGGTAGGAAAGGTAAGAGAGGATGTAAGGGTCAGTAGATGAGATAAGATAATGGTAAGGTATAAGGTAAACACATACTCTTACTTTCGTTCACACCTTCCTCTTTATTCTCACCGTTTCATCACAATTCTATAGGAAAGAGCGGTGAGGGAGGCCGTAAGGGTAAGTTAGGTAAAGCTAACGGGGGAATGGTACTCGGGTAGGTAATCACACACACTCACTCTCGTCTACAACCTCTCCCTTTCCCCTCTACCTATATAAGGGTGAGTAGGTTAGGTATAGCCGGCGTGAGGTCCAACAGGGAGGTAGGAATGAAGCGTGTGGCGAGGTGAGGGATGAATACTGCATCTCTGGCGTTCGGGGATGACAAGGGGATGCAAGTTTGATCCGGGCTACCTCAGCGCTCTGTACAGTATCCGGGAGCTGTGTGGTGGTGCATTATTTCGTGCTGCGCCAGATGCCTCGCCTATCCTCTGTTGCCTGGACCGGGAATTCGTAGGGCTGGTTTAGGTTCCTTTGGGTTAAGTTTTTTTGAGTTATGTTCCTTTGGGTTAGGTTCCCTGTACAGTAGACGGGAGCTGTGTTGTATTGAATTATTTTATGCTTTGCCAGATACCTCACCTCGCCGTTGCTAATTGGACCCTGGTCTCGTAGGGCTGGGATAAGTTGGCTTAGGTTTGGTTCCATTTGATTCCCCTAGACAGTAGACGGGAGCTGTGTCGTAGTGAATTATTTTATGCTTTGCCAGACAACTCACCTCGCCTTTGCTAATTGGACCCGGGTCTCGTAGGGTGAGTTAGGTTGCTTTCATTCCCTTCCTTCATTTCCTTCCTAATCTTGTTAACCTCCCTACTTCAGTTCTCATGCCTTTCTCCTGCTTTTGTCTTTTTTCCTTCTCCTCCGTTTCCATTTCCTTTTGTTCCTCCTACTCCTCTTTAATGCGTGCTTCTCACTGCCCTATTCCTCTCACCTATTCAGTCCCCTTTCTCGTACTGTTTCCTTCCTGTCAACTTCCTTCCTGTTCTCATTCCCTACTCTTGCTTTTGTCTCCTTTGTTTCTCCTTCTGTTCCTCTTGCTCCTCCTCCTCCTACCCCCTCCTCCCCCTCTCCCCCCACTCCTCCTCCTCCTCCTCCTCCTCTTCCTCCTCCTCCTCTTCCTCCTCCTCCTCCTCTTCCAAGTCCTTTTCCTCGTTTCGTTTTCTCGTCTCCTTTATCTTCATTGTCCTCTTCCTCTTTTTTTTTCCTCTTCCACTTCATTGAATCGTTTTTTCCTTCATCATCTCCTGCTCATCCCATTCGTTCTCCTCCTCCTCCTCCTCCTCCTCGTTGAGTGGTGATGATGCGGAAAGTTGTGAGTCGTTGGTCGTGTTTGTGATGAAGTGGATTTGTCTGTCTGTTTTCCTTTCCTTTCTCAAGCCTCGGTCACACATTCACGTATCAAGCCCACGTATGCTCACGTATGTGATTTTTGGCCCATACGTGGCCATACGCGGGGTTTGTTGCCGCTATCAACTGGATACGTGTCAGGGGCCGATGTACGTGAAGCTTGCACGGTCAACAGTGACGCCATAACGTAAGTACGAGGTAATGCGTATTAAGCCTACGCACTGCGCAAGCATGACGTGACGCTTACCCGAATTGCCACGACAAGAGGCCACACCCCCACAAGTAGTGCGTGGCAGAGCACGTAACACCCACGTACGTATACCGTATGTGTAACGTGGTGCGTTACGACCCTGCGTCATCCTCACGTTATCCCCACGTACGTCGGTGGGTAAACGTGAGAGGTACGTACGTAAGGGCCGTGCTGCACACCTGTGATTGCAGTTCCCGTCAGCATCTACCTGCAGCAAGAAGTACTCCCCTCCTGCTGAATCAACATGGAGAACATTGAAGACATCCTTGCCCTTATAACACCAGCAAACAGCCATAACACATAATTAATGGAGGCCATCCTGGAGTATGTGCACGCCATGGTACTGGTGTTAGTTGTGAAGGTCCACCTTGCAAGTGAAAAAACAGAAAAAAGAGGAGGCCGAGGAGAATTTGGGCTCGGCCGTACCTGCAAAGAAGAGTGGAGCTAGGCCGCTATGACAACCTGATGGAGGAGTTGGCAATCGAAAGTCCAGAACTGTACAGGAATTTTACCCGGATTGACAAGGACCTCTTCAGTGATATAGCTGAACATTCAGAAGCAACGCACATTCTGGAGAGAATCCCTTGAGCCAGGCCTGCGTGTGGCTATCACTCTACGTTTCCTCGCCACGGGCGACTCATACAAGAGTCTGCAATACTCATTCCGAGCAGCCCACAACACCATTAGTTATATTGTTCCAGAGACCTGCAGGGCTATTGTTGCTGTCTACGGAGATGAGGAACTGCAGGTGCCACAAACTCCAGAGGCTTGGAAGCAGGTTGCCCGCGGGTTGTTGGAGTTTTGGGTGACCATGAAACTAATAAAACAACCTTCCGTGATCTCTTGGTGGTGTCCTTAGGCATAGTTGAAAGCAGTGGCGACAAGGTCTACTAACGAGGGCGCTGGCGGGGGTGAGAGGCGGTGGTGGTGGCTTCCAGGTATATGCTGTTGCTAGTCCGAGAGAGGAACTGAAGCCGCAAGCCCGCCGCACGGCGTGTATACACCATGCACAAAGTTGCAACGTCGTCGTGGGTACCCGAGGAGCGGCGCTGGTGCCATAGATGCTCCTGCACCGCGTGAGGACCCACGCATTGCGTTGCGGGAACAGGGGAGCAGCGAGGGACCACGTGTAAGCGCCCCGCAAGCACGCCGTAAGCGCCACGTTGTACGTGTGGAACCACGTAAAATGGCGGTTGACGTGAGCAGCCACGTATCTTTTGAACATGTCGAAAGATTAGTGGCTCCTCGCGCACGCTCGGGTGATGCGTAGCGACCCCCCGTCTCCGCCCCGTATGCCCACGTACGTAAATACGCATTACGGGATATTTACGTAGTACTTACGGAAGCGGTTGCCGACTACCAATTTCTATTCGTGCGTGGGCGTACGTGGCTTGATACGTGAATGTGTGACCGAGGCATCATTCTTCCTTCCTTCCTTCGTTCCTTCCTTCCTTCCTTCCTTCCTCCCTTCCTTCCTTCCTTTTACCCTCCATTCCTCCCATTCCCACCTTCCATCTCTTGCTTACCTTCCTCCCTTTTGTACTCCTCTAATAAAGGGAGATAATGGACTCCTTATGAATTTTTGTCTTCATTGTTCTCACGTCTCTCTCTCTCTCTCTCTCTCTCTCTCTCTCTCTCAAATAACATCAAATTAAAGGAAAGAAACGGTAATAATTCAATTCCAATCATTCAGTAACTTCAAATTAGGTCGTTGTGTTTCATCAGCGATTTAGTAACATCCTAATTTGTGTGTGTGTGTGTGTGTGTGTGTGTGTGTGTGTGTGTGTGTGTGTGTGTGTGTGTGTGTGTACTTGACCATTTCGCAATCACAATCACCGCTCTGCTCCACCTGTAGTAATAACGCTTAATAAAACCTGAGCGTGTGAATATTACATCCGACAGGTGCATGCAGTCCTAAACGAGCCGAACACACCTGCGTAACATATATAAAATTATTCATGCATACCGAAATACACGTTTATGTACTCGAAAATCGTCCAGTCTTCGCTACATTTACCTGGCATTTCGCGGCACACCTGTAATGAGGCTTCAAATAATCAGTTGTAACATAATGTGTGATTTGTGTTGCAAGCAGAATCCCCGTTAATGAAATCAATTTGGGAAATTTAATTATGACTTGTTGTAATTATAGTATCCTCATGAGGGTGCTACAAATATGCAAATAAGTTTATCTCTTAAGACCAAGCTATAAATATGCCTTCACCAGTCCGAGATATAAATAACTATGCCTGTGTGACCTATTTTGCCCTTATTCTTTGTCGGGAGCAGAGTTTTGCTTGCTTTCCCTCTTCCCTTTGCTTTCTCGTTCTCTTCCTGTCTCCTTTTCATTTCATTCTGTTTTTTTCTGTTCTTTCCTATCCCCTATTCTATCTCCCCGTTTCCTTTTCATTTCATTCTGTTTTTTTTGTTCTTTCCTATCCCCTATTCCATCTCCCCGTCTCCTTTTCATTTCCTTCTGTTTCTTCAGTTTTTCCCTCTTTCCTACTTCCCCTCGTCCTCTTCCCGTCTCTTTTTCATTTCCTTCTGTTTCTTCTCGTCTTTTTTCCCCTTCTTAATTATTTTGCCACTCATTCATGTTTACTGTCTCCTTTACATTTCCTTCTATTTCTTCACGTCTTCTTCCTTTCCTTCCGACTTGTTTTCCCTTTCATGCATGTTTTGTTTTGCCTTTGTTCTGCCTCCACTGTTGTAAGGGGAAAAAATACTCTTCAATCAGCTATTCTCACTGTTCAGTATTTGCAGCAGCAGCGCCAGCGTTTTTTTTTTCTCCCTCCAGTTGTCTCGTTCACAGTAAAAAAATATCACATCAGTCAAAAACACAAACACATACATTGATCAAATACACAATTACAGAATCACATCCATAATTCAGATACACAATTACATAAACACATTCGTAATTCAAATACACAATTACACAAACACATACAATTCAAATACCGTACACTATTACATAAACACATACATTGATTAAATACACAATCACAGAAAGACATACAGTAACCAAACACCCAATTACAGAAACATCTACAATAACCAAACACACAATTACAGAGATACATACAATAACCAAAACACAATTACAGAGATACATACAATAACCAAACACACAATTACAGAGACACATACAATAACCAAACACACAGTTACAGAGATACATACAATAACCAAACAAACAATTACAGAGATACATACAATAACCAAACACACAATTACAGAGACACATACAATAACCAAACACACAGTTACAGAGATACATACAATAACCAAACACACAATTACAGAAACACATACAATAATCAAACACACAAAATTAAGTCAACCTTGTCATGAAACCCTATAATAACCTCTGCAAAACCTTTCAGTCCAACGTGATCATACAAACACTCCTGCTTTTAGTCCTATATTCAAATCCTAACTAATTAAAGTATTCAATCCTATCGGGTAACTTAGATAAGGGTTTGCAGCCTCGGCGGATCACTCACTCGCCCGTTTGTGTTGCTTCCGCTGTGTTCGTAGGCGTGCAGGTCAGGCAGGATATCAAGTAACTTCTGGGGCGTGTGCTGGTGATGCTGGTGGTGGTGGTGGTGGTGGTGGTTGCGGTGGTGGTTGCGGTGCTTGTTGTTGTTGTGGTGGTGGTGGTGATGTTATGTGCGTAGAGGTTCGTTATGGAAGTGATTATGGTAATGTTGTTGGTGGTGGTGGTGATGGTGGTGGTGGTGGTGGTGATGGTGGTGGTGGTGATGGTGATTATGATGATGGTGGTGTGTTACTTTTGCTTTCGTACTTATTATACTCCTCCTCCTCCTCCTCCTCCTACTACTACTACTACTACTACTACTACTACTACCACCACTACAACTACAGCTACCGCCACCATCAATATTTTTACCATATAGCTTCTGACACTTTCATTTTCCAAGGTAATATAGGAAGGTGGAGTGGAGGGAGGAGGTAACGGAGAGGGAAAGTAATAGGAATAGGGGAAGGGAAGGGAGGAAGGAGGAAAAAAGGGGCGGAATGTTAACTGGGATCAAGGAGAGGTAAATGGAGAGAGAGAGAGAGAGAGAGAGAGAGAGAGAGAGAGAGAGAGAGAGAGAGAGAGAGAGAGATTAATCTTTCACAGAATCCTGTTGCTATATACGAGCATTTCTCCCTTAACTTCCTCTCCTTTTTATTCCCCCTTTTGAAATTTGCCTTTTTTATTTGATTCAGTAATTTTTCCGGTATTTTCTTTTTCAGTTTCTTTTTCCTTTTTTTTTCTTTTATTTGTTATCGGGAGTCCGTATATTTGCTGGATTTTTGTTTCTCTTTTTGAATGAACTACGAGCCTTTGAATTCTAGTAGGGAGAGTTGGGGGAGGGTGGAAAGCAAGATGAGGAGGAGGAGGAGGAGGAGGAGGAGGAGGAAGAGGTGGAGATAATTTAGTAGTGTAAAGTGTGCGAGGTGAAAACAAAGGAATGAAGGGATAGAGAAAGGGATTAGAGGAGGGTGCAAAGGAGGCAAGAGAGAGATTGAGGAGGAGATAAAGTCAGTCAGTTGAATACGAGGAAGAGAAAACAAACAAACCTGTGCAAGAGAGAACAAAAGAGGCTAAGAAAATACATGAAACAGACCAGTAAACTTCGGAAAATATGCCAATAATACAGAAAACAAGATTGAGTGATTTAAAGCAATATGAATAAGAGGAAAAGGAAGAGAAGGGAGGGAGAAAAATGGACACATCTGCCCCCGTGGGAGAGTTCCACAAACCACCAAGACATGTGCCAACACGTTCTGTGGAAGGGAGGGAGGGAGAGAGGGAGGGAAAGAGATTGAGTGGAAGAAAAAAAAGAGCTCGTAGTAGAAGGAGGGAGATGGATATGAAGGTGTAGGAGAGATATATTGGAAGGTACGAAGGAGGAGGAGGAGAAAAATGAAGAAGAGGATGATAACTTGGAGTAGTAGGCAGTGGAGAGAGAATGGTAAGCACAGAGGAGGAGAAGTGGAAGGAGAAGGAGAAGGATAAAAAGGTGGAGAAAGAGGAAGAAGTAGTGGTAGTAATAGTAGTAGTAGAAGAAGAAAACGAAGAAGAAAAATAAGAGATTAGATAGTGTGTTTTATATTGGTGTCGAGCTGAGATAAATAAATAAAAAGGAAAAGAATTGAAAAAGATAATAGGGTGAGAGTTAAAGGAACAAGAAAAGTGATCTGGGATGCTGAAAAACAGAATTGGTGGGGGAGAAGGTGAGGGTAAAGGTGTGTTGTTAAGGAGAGGAGAAATCGTTAAAAGGGATGAGAAGAGAATGGGGGACCTAAGGGGTAACTTGTGGAAAAAGAGCGTAAAGGGAGAGAGAGAAAAAAGAGAGAAGGAAGAGAAAAAGTCCACAACAAGATTTAGTCATTTCCTTTAACTTTTTCCTCTCCCACGAAATACCGAAAGGTCGAAGATGGCTAGTCAGGAAGAGAGAGAGAGAGAGAGAGAGAGAGAGAAAAAAAGAGAGAGAGAGAGAAGTTCGTGAATAAGCCGCCCAATAGTGGCTTAAAAATAGCTCCGAATGCAATGAATAGCTACTTAACACACACACACACACACACACACACACACACACACACACACACACACACACACACACACACACACACACACACACTCCCCCTTTGCCTCTCTCCTTCCTTTCTTTCTCTTTTTCCTTCCTTCTTTAATCTCTGCTCTTATTCCCCTACTTTTTTTTCTGCCCTTCCATCTGCAGCTTTCTTTTTTCTTCTGTTCATTATACTTTTTTCTCTTTTTTCCTATCTTTTCCCTTTTCTTTCTTTCTTCTGTTATTTTTCCTGTATTTTTTCCTGTCATTCAAGTTTCTCCGTTGTATTTCTTTTCTTCTATTCATTATTTTTTCGCCTTTTTTTTCTTACTTCCAATCTCCTCTTTTCAATTCCTCCTCCTTTTTGTACTTTTTCCCTTATCCCAGTTTTTCCCTTCCTGACACGCCCTATCCCCCTCCCTCCCCCTTCTCCTCCCCCGGACACACACACACACAAAAAAAAAACAGGGAATAACGAAGGAGTATTAGCTCATAAAAAAGTCAGCCAAGCAAAAGGTGATCCAGTCCTTGAGGCGATTGATTAGCGTGTCTCAGGTGTAAACATGAGTCACCTGTGCATGAGTTATCTACCTGTGCTCTGTTCGCCTCCACTGAAGCCACTCCCGCCTCGCTTTCCAGGTGCTGTGTTTGATGGCCTAATTAGCTCACCTGGGGCCCTGTACTGATGATATTAATGGCAGGTTTTAGTGCAGGTGTAAGTGGGTGATTAGCCCGGTCGTTAAAAGTATACGATTCTTTTTTGTGTTTTTATGGGTTTATGGATGTGCAGACGGATTTGTTTTGTTTTCGTATTGTTTTTTGTTTGTATAGGAAAAGTGGGTGATTTTAATTATGGATTTTTAGGGTGTGGTTTAGTAGATAGGGATTGCTGTTTTATAATTATGGGTTTTGTATAATTCTTTTTACCCCAATTTTTAGGTTTTAATAATTGTCTAAATCTTTTAAGCCACTGATACCTAGCTTATTTTTTTGAGATTAGCTTCACTTGAATTTTACACCTTACTTTTGTTCTAGGCAATAATTTCACTGTTTGATAATTAATGATTGTGATGATGATGTTGGTAAAAATGATGGAAACATGACTCGGCATATTATTGAACAATTAAGTTATATGTTATTATTGATGAAATGACAGTGATGAATGGGTTAGCACGCCCAGCCACGAATCCGCTTACCTAGGTTCGAATATTGGCCAGGGCAATCTGCGTGCAGCTTATCCTTTCGGGTCTGTCGATAAATGGTTCCTGTGGAAACCAGGGGAAGGTAAATGGTGGTATTTCGTATGTCACGCTGGCCCTGAGTCCTTAGGTAATGGGTTTTTTCCTTGCACAGGCGGGATGATGCCTGATGAAGGGGTAAGTTTCTTCGAAACTGTTATGAAAAGAGGCAACATTTTATATCATGTACTGTCGTTACTCGTCATTATAAGATTCTGCTCCCCTAAGGATATCTCAATTGCTCATATTCTAATCTCTTTTAAAAAAATGGTAAGAAGTCATTTAATTCTCTGTTCGGTGGAGGGTTCCCCGTTATCTACTGACCTAACCTGATTTGGAGTTCTTTCGTCTCATTTCCCTTCTCGAAGTCATCATTGGATTCCGATAGTCTCCCTTTTGTGTTGATGTGCCTCCGGTTTGTTGGCCAAATCCGGCTGAGAGTCGGAATTTCGTTTTTAAGTCGAACTTCGTTTTTTTGAAGGTAAAATACGGTTCGGTGCAGTTCGGTTCTTTTGTAATCCAGTGTGATCCTCTCTTGTTTTTTGATCCACATACGGGCTGTTTTTTTGCATCATATTCATGGGAAGCAGTGGTGGTTGTAATGGCAGCAGCAGCAGCAGCAACACTAGCAGCTCAGTAGTAGTAATAGTAGTACGGGTAGTAG
>NC_066519.1:22131442-22146442 GCF_024679095.1 Eriocheir sinensis
TTTCTCTTGCTCCCCTTTTTTTACGTAAGGGAGGCAATCAGAACTTCCCCCTGCAAGAGATGTGCGCAATAACTAAGTCTTAATGAGGAAAAAGAGACTAGGTACAGGAGAGCAAAGAAAAATAATGCTTAAAGTTTGCTTTCCTTTAACTGCCTTTTATTTGTTTTATGCCATTAGCGACGACAGTGTTTTCCTTTTTATTCGTTTCAACAGTTTTCTTCCTATCATTTTAGTATTTCGACATGGACAGTATTTAGTTTAGGATGTGTATATATTTGCAACCCTTTCTTGGTTTGCCCTCCCATTTAATTTTGTTACGGTTTTGCTCTTTAGATAAATGCATTAGGGAGGAAAGTGTAGGTAAGAGATTGTGTTTGTTTCTGCTTTATTTTATTGTTGTTTTACTTTCTCCCTTTTATCCCTTATCTCTCCTTTACTAACTCTCATTTTCTCGCGTAAAATGCATGGGTACATTTGACAGTTTGCTGCAGGAGACAAATGAAAAACGTACTTGTATGCAAATCGGCAACTTCTTCGGTGATAAACGGGAACTGTTTTAAAAATGAGGAAGAAAAAAGAGAAAGAAAACATATAACTTGCGATAAAGCTACCCCCCCACCCCACACCCACCCACACCCACACACACACACACACACACACACACACACACACACACACACACACACACACACACACACACACACACAAACATCAGACACACACACACAAACATCAGACACACACACACACAAACACACACTCAAAAAAGGCTGTCCGGATGTTTGCATAGTATTTGTTTATTTATGCTGCTCCGAGTGGCTCTTTTAGTCTTAGTCAAGTTTAAGCTGTTTGCCCAAGAGTGTTAAGCAAAGGTAAGCAAGGTGAAGCCTGGCCCGAGAAGCAAATTAACTATGTACATACACCTGAAAGACACCTGTGAATGAAGCACGTAGAGAGAGAGAGAGAGAGAGAGAGAGAGAGAGAGGTTAGGACTTTCTTTATTAAATCTATCTAACGAAATGTCAATAAAGACGAGAGAAAAAAAAACGTAAATATGATAACAGGAAACGGTTGCTCAGGTAAAGTTGAGGAAGTAATCTCTCTCTCTCTCTCTCTCTCTCTCTCTCTCTCTCTCTCTCTCTCTCTTGTTTCTTATCTTTAGTCATATTACCCTTTATATGATCCTCCTTTTCTGTGCCTCTTTCTCAACCTGTGGCTTCATTTTTCTCCTTTTTGTCCTTTCCATCCTTTCCTCTCTCGTCCTCCTCTCTCTCCCTCTTTCTCTCTCTTGTTCTCCTCCTTCCTCCATCCTTCTTATCGTCATCATTACTCTTCCTCATCGTTAGCCCATTTTTTCCTCCTTCCTTCGCCGTTTTTCTCTCCAGCAATATATCTCCCTTTCTTCCTCCTCCAATATCTCTCTCTCTCTCTCTTTCTCTCCCACTCACTCTCATCACTCCTCCAATCTGCAGGTCACGACTGAAGGGTGAAAAAAAATCATTGTATACACGGCTTTGGTTTTGAAGGAGAAAAATCTGTGAAAGGGAACAAGAGAAAAAGAGGAGAGAGAAGGGAGAAAACACGTGGATACCCCAAAATTGTTACCTTCTTGTTTTCTTAGTTTGCATATTTTCACTGTCACGGTTCTACTACTACTACTACTATTACTACTACTACTACTACTACTACTACTACTACTACTTCAACTACTATCACACACACACATACACACACTACTGACATCTGTGCTATCAGGAAAAATTGACGGGGGTGTTTTTATCCTTGTTTTGCACTGCACCGTTGACGAATACCACCTAGAGAGCCTTTGACGGGGCAGAGTGGAGGTGTGGTTGTAGGCGGTGTTGTGGTGGTGGTGGTGGAGGTGAAGTGGTGGTGGTGGTGGTGTGTTGTGATGAAGTGGGAAGAGGAAAGGAGGTGATTGAGTGGTGTGTGTGTGTGTGTGTGTGTGTGTGTGTGTGTGTGTGTGTGTGTTTGTACGTCGTAAACATGTTGGTGAAGGACTTTTGCACCCACTTAGTCCCTCCATTCCCTTCATCTTTCCACTTCTCTCTCTCTCTCTCTCTCTCTCTCTCTCTCTCTCTCTCTCTCTCTCTCCATTTCTTTTCTTATCTCTCATTTCTATTTTCTCCTTTCCCTTCTCTTCCCTATCTATCCTATCTTCTCTCTCCTCCTTCCTTCCGTTGCTCTTTCCTCTCATTCTTCCAACCCTCTTTGTCACCTCTTCGTCCTCACCACTCTTTCCTTCATCCCTTCCCTCCCTCCCTCCCTCCCTTCCTTCCTTCCTTCTCTTCTCTCCATCCTTCCCTTGCGCTTTCCTCCTATTCTTCCATCGCTTTCTCTCACCTCTTCGCTCCTTCCTTCATCCCTTACCTCCCCTCCTCTTACCCTCCCTCCCTGCCTTCCCTTCCTCTCTCCCATCTCCCTCCCTCAGATGCCTAAGAGGGAGGTGCTTCTCTCTCGAGTGGGTGCTTTCGGTTCCTCCTTGAGAAGCTGTGTTGTCGCGGAGAGGAGGAGGAGGAGGAGGAGGAGGAGGAGGAGGAGGAGGAAGACGAAGAGAAGGAGGGAGTGGAGAAATGAAAAAAAGGAAGAGAGGCAGGAGAGTAAGATAGAAAAGAAAAGCGAAAAGAAAGGGGAAGAAATGAGTTGGAGAAAGAGGGAAAGAAGGAGAAGAGGCGTGGAAGAGGAATAGAGAGGAGAAAATAAGGAAGAAAGAAAGAAAAAGGAAAGGAAGGGGACGGAACAGAGCATAACGGAAGAGAGCAACATGAAGGAAAGAAGGGAAAATAGAGGGAAGAGAACGCGAGGAAAGGAAAAAGAGGCATAGAAGGAAAGAAGGAAGAAGAAAGAAGGAAGAAAGAGGAAGAAGGAAGAAAATACTGCATCATTGTCCTGTGCTCAAGGGTCAGACACATTAAAAAGTTTGTTAAGTGGAGGAAGGAAAAGAACATCAAGAGGAGGAAGAGGAGGCGTCCGAGTGATGATAATCTGCGGAAGGAAGAACATGATTGTGGAGATGAGGAAAAGGAGAAGGCTAAAGGAACAGAGAGAGAGAGAGAGAGAGAGAGAGAGAGAGAGAGAGAGAGAGAGAGAGAGAGAGAGAGAGAGAGAGAGAGAGCATATTCGTGTAGAAGGCACTTTAAGATTTTTATAACTAAATTTATCTGCGTAATTAAGAAACTTTTAGCTATTATTTACCAGTGTGTGTGTGTGTGTGTGTGTGTGTGTGTGTGTGTGTGTGTGTGTGTGTGTGTGTGTGTGTGTGTGTGTGTATTACCCTGGTTAACCAAGTTTCACGTAAAAAAAAAAAATGACGGTTATTTCATCAACATATTTTCCTTTATTCTTTTTACAGGTGGTGTCATTTGTAATATTTTTTTAACATGATGTGGAATGTCCGTATTTAATTTGGCGCGCGCGCGCGCGCGCGTGTGTGTGTGTGTGTGTGTGTGTGTGTGTGTGTGTGTGTGTGTGTGTGTGTGCTTTCGACTCCAACTTTTACCATTTTAATTTCCTCCAATCGATAGTTTTTATTCTTTATCGGTTTTACGGTCTGGAAATATGTTTTTAAGAATGTAATTTTGATTTGGTCATGCTTTAACTATTACTGTATGTGCTATTGTAGTGGTTTAATATTAGTAGTAGTAGCAGTAGTAGTAATAGTAATAGTAGCAGTGGTAGCTGTAGTAGTAGTAGTAGTAGTAGTAGTGGTAGTGGTGGTGGTATTAATATGAGCCGTCGTCGTAGTAAGGTTCTATCAGTAACTCTCATATCTACGTCTTGTCTTCCCACCCCACGCTTTAATCATCTACAAAATAAAACAAAAGTAAAAAAAAAAAATGCTTCACGGAGATTTAAGCAATTTTGTATGGAGTTGGATCGTGTTATGGAAGCAAGTGAATCCCCTTTTTCAGCGAAGTGACGGAGCATGAAGGACACCGGGGAAGCATTTTTAGATGAGGGGGAGTTAGGATGCTCGGCGAAGGGGTGACTTTGTTGGCTATTAAAAAGGAATAGGAACTGATAGTGTTGGGGGGATGGAGGGAGCTGTAGAGAGGGAGAGGGAGACGTAGAGGGAGACGGAGAGGGAGACGAAGAGGGAAACGGAGAGAGGGAGAGAGGGAGAGGTAGAGGGAAATAGAGAGGGAGAGGGAAAGGGAAACGGAGAGAGGTAGACAGGGAGAGGTAGAGGGAAATAGAGAGGGAAAGAGAGAGGGAAAGAGGGAGAGGGAAACGGAGAGGGAGACGGGGAGGGAAACGGAGAGGGAAACGGAGAGAGGGAGAGAAGGAGAGGGAGACGGAGAGGGACAGAGAGAGGGAGAGAGAGAGAGAGAGAGAGAGAGAGAGAGAGAGAGAGAGACGCTGGTATGGTATGTTTTTTTTCTTCATCTTCGTTCTATTTCCTCATTATTCTCCTTGTTTTCTCGTGCTCTGAATAACGAAACATAAGGATACATACAAGGTCTTTTGCTCTCTCTCTCTCTCTCTCTCTCTCTCTCTCGAGCGCGTGAGAGTACCTGACGGGTCTTACCTGGGTAAGTAGGGGAGGGGGGAGATTCTTTACTTTTGAAGTGCGTCGAGGACGAGGAGTAGGAGGAGGAGAGGAGGGAAGGAGGAGGAGGAGGAGGAAGAGGAGGAGAAGGAGGACAAGGACGAGGACGAAGAGGAAGAGGAAGAGGGACAGAAGGACGAGAAGGAGGAGGAAGAGGGAAAGGTAAATGTGTTAATTTTCACGGTTGGACTTTTTTCGCATACCTACTCATATATAAAAAGTGTGTGTGTGTGTGTGTGTGTGTGTGTGTGTGTGTGTGTGTGTGTGTGTGTGTGTGTGTGTGTATATGTGTGTGTGTGTGTGTGTGTGTGTGTGTGTGTGTGTGTGTGTATTGATTCTGTGTCGAAAACATTCCTCCTTTACCTGCATATAAGTTCGTTCTAATCTTTTCTTCGTAATGCATTTTTCTTACCCCACACATGCAGTCCTACATGTTTTATTTTGCAGTTTCACCCATTTACTATAATTCGTCGCCTATACCTTGTCATTCATTTTTCCCAACATTTATTTTTTCTTTATTTTTTTGTATCTAGAAGTTGGATGATTTTTTTTCAGTTGAGTTACGCCTCCAAGGACCTTCACTCTTCTTTTTCCTCATACTTCCTCATACCATTACTACTACATTTATTTTTTCTTTATTTTTTGTTTCTAGATGTTGGTTAACTTCTTTCAGTTTAGTTACACCTCCACGAACCCTCACTCTTCTTTTTCCTCATACTTAACTTCTCCTTCTTCTTTCCTCCACTTCCTTTCCTTCATCATCTACTTGTGTTCCATTAGTGCTCTCATTCTGCTTCCCCCTCTTCATCTGCTTCTTCCTCCTCCTCCTCCTCGTCCTCGTCCTCCTCCTCTCGTTTCTCCTTCATCTCCCTTTGTGAAGACTCCTCCTCTTTACTCGCTCCTCCTCGGTGACTTTATACTCGCGCACACTGGTAGGTCAAGGACGCCAAACATGGAATGAAAGGAATCACTGAATTAACTCGCCTTTCCCTGACTCTAAGTTTGTTCTGTCTGTCTGTCTGCCTGTCTGTCTGTTTGCCTGTCTGCCCGTTCGAATTTTTTTTCTTTAATTTATTTGGTTGGGTTTTTATTTGATTTTCGTGTTTTTGTTGCTTTATTTTACTGTTTTTTTTTGTATGTGATTTGCTTGCCTTTTTTTGTCCTTATACCGTAATTGATCCTTGTTTATTTTCCTTCTTTTCATTTTTTTTCTTATTCTTCTGTTTTCTTTTCTGTTTTGTTCTTGTTTTAGTTCTTGTTCTTTATTTTCCTTTTCTTTTTCTTCTTTTCTTCTTCTTCTTCTTCTTCTTCTTCGTCTTCTACTTCTCCTTCTCCCTCTCCCTCTTCTGCTTCTTCTTCTTCTTTTATACACCATTTTCAACCGTTGTATAAGTAGTGTCTTTTTCATTACACATTCTCTCCTTCTTCTCCCTTGATCTACATAATTTCTCTGTCGCACCGAGAAAGCACACAATGATCCTCTGTTTCTGTTCCTTGTTCGTATCTCATTTCCTCTTCGTCTTTTATTCTCCTCCACTTGTGCCAAAAAGCTCACTCTCACTTTTATTTCTCACCTGCTCTTCATTTCCGTTCTCTTTTCGGTTCTTTTTTTTTTTTTTTTACATCAGAGGACACGGCTCAAGGGCAACAAAAAGAGTACAAAAAAAAAAAGCCTGATACTCGTCGCTCCCATAAAAGATAAAAGTAAAGAATAGCCAAAAGAGAGGTCCTACGTATGTTGCTCTCCATTTTTTTCTTCGGCTTTATCCTTTCGTTTCTCTTACTATTATTTGTTTTTCTTTACTGACTTAGCTTTCTATCTTCTTAATTATCACATTTTTTCCTTTTACACTTTCCTCTTCTTTGCCTTCCTTGTGTCATTTATTTTTTTATTTTTCCTTCGTCCCTCGTCCCAGTTTCCTAGTTTTTCTTTCTTTTATTTCCATTTTTTCCACGTTTTCATCCATTAGTTTTTCTTTTCTCCGTTCCATCCTACTTCTTTTGATTTTTCCTCCTCTCTCTTTCTTTCGTCCTCCTCCATTTTCTCTTCGCTTCTTCCACCTTTTGCGTCTTTTATTTCCGTTTTCACTCCTTTTTTTTAGCTTTCATTTCTTTATTATTTTTTCCCTTTTATTTAACTCTTTAAATCTCTACTATTGCTATTTTTTACTTTACCTTTTACTCCTTGGCTTCACTTTCCATGTTATCTCCATTTCTTTATAATTTTTCCTCTTTTTCTTTTTTTCACTCTCGGTCTCACAGGTGATCAAGATTTGCCAGTTTTAACCCTGCATTCTTTTTCATGTTTTCTTTATTTTCTGTTTATTTTCTTCACTTTTGCTAGCTTACTCATGTTTAGATTTTCATTTATCTTTTCTTCTCCTTTTTCTCATATTCCTTCAGTTTTCCTTTTCTGCATTGTTTATTATTGTTTCTCTTTTCCTCCGTTACTGATATTTAGGAGGGAACAATTTTTATCATCTTTAATATTTTCTCTTCTTTCTCGAATATATATTTTTTTTATGTTTTCCTTGTCTTTTTTATTATCTTATCTTCCTCTACTTTCAACTTTTCGAATGGTGTAAGTTTCCACATTCTAAGTATTTTCTCTTTTCTTCTCCCTTTTCTCATATTTTTTGTTTTCCTTTTCTTCTAAATTTATCATCTTCTCTTCCTCTTCTTTTCTACTTTTTCGACTGGTATAAGTTTCCTCATTCTTGGTATTTTTCCCTTTCCTCTTCTTCCATTTCTTATTCTCCTCCCAACTTTCCCCCTGAAGTTTCCTGTTTTTTCCCCTCCATCTCTTTCCTCTCCTCTCAGTCCTCTCTGACGCCGAAGATTGATGGCTCTTATTTTTTTCGGTTTTATCCCTCCAGTTTTATCCAATATTTATCATTTTATCTTTTTTTCGCCTATATTTTTTCGTCCTACTTTATCTTTTCTTATGATTTAGTTTTATGATTTTTGTATTTTTTTTCATGCGATCAAGAGTTGCCGGTTCTTATGTAGCATTTTTTTATTTTCCTTATTTTCTGTTTATTCTCTTCTCTTTTTCTCCCTCACTGATATTTAGATGGGCACACATTTCATCATTATCAGTATTTTCTTTATTCTTTTTCTTTTTTCTCCTATCTATTTTGTCCTACTTCATCTTCTCTATGATTTAGTTTCATGGTTGATTTTTTTTTTTAATTTTCTGCTTCTTATAAATTCATCATCATCTGTTAAAAAAGTTATAATATCCTGTCCTTTCCCCTTTACTTCGTGTGTTCATTTACTTGTTTTTTTCTTATTTCTTCCTCCTTCCTCTCTTTCTCTTCCTCCACATTATTCTGTTTGTAAAAGTTTTGTTGGTTTTCCGGTCTTTCTTTCCTTCGTTTGGTGACTTGTTCTCCGTCTTTTTGCCTTTCACATTTTTCCACTTCATCTTTTTCCACTTTTTCTTCTTCATCGTTTCTCTTCTTTCTTTTACCATCTTTTTCCACTTTCTCCTCTTCATCGTTTCTCTTCTTTCTTTTATTTTTCGCTCTCAGTTTCTTCCACTTATCTCTGCTTCATCTGTCACCACTTTAATCCTCTCCATTGCCTTTATTTTTAACCTTATTTTTCATCATTTCACTTCTTCCATTTTCCTTTCGTTCTCAATTTCCACCACTTATCTCTGCTTCGTTTGTTATCTCTTTCCTCCTCTTCATTGACTTTATTTTTTAACCTTCCTATTTTTTTATCTTTCTTATATTTATAGATCGTCTGTTTCACCTCCATTAACCCTAGAACGCTAACCATGGGTATGAGGTACCCATGCGAATGACGTCATTGCCATTGTGTATGGTTCCGGTGCTCTGAGGGTACCCACCTCCTCAGTAGCTTCATGTGCCCGCTTGACAGTGTAGGGGAAGGTCACGTTGTCTCGCTCTCTCTGCTCACCTTTGTTGTAGGCCTACATTCGGGTGCGGCATACCCATGGTTGGTGATACAGGGTGTTGTACATGTCCCTAGGATATTGTTTACGTACTTTTTTAGTGATCACCTGTGCAGTGGATCACAGGACCTGGGAGGCCATACAAGAAGTTTGGAAGCCATCGGATGATAATTTTTTTTTTGAAATTTTTTTTTTGAAATTTTTGAACATTTTTCCTATTTTTAGTAACATTTTTCAGTACCTGATTTTCATACCAAAACAATATGTTTTTCAGTTCTTCTTAATGTTAAGTCAAGATACAAAGTTTGAAGTCCCTTCATGTAACTTTATTCCATTAAAACTTTACATTTAATTTTATTTATTTTTTTTTCAAAATCGGGTATGATGTACCCATGGTTAGTAGTGGTGTGACTTTTTCTAAGGTTAGTGTTCTAGGGTTAAATTTTCTGCCTCATATTTGTCTTCCATTTTCCTCGTGTCTTCTTTCCTCGCTTTGCTCTTCATCCTATTTATTGCTCATCTCTCTCACTCCTCTTCTGAACTTCAGTTACTTTTCTGCCTTATATAAATTTTTTTTTCATTTCCGCGTCTTTTTTCTCCTTCTCGTCCACATTTTTTTCCCATTCTCCTCTCTCTCGCCCAATTTTTTCTCCTATTTTCCTACTCTTTTCTTTCTTCTTTCTCGTTCACATATTTCCCCCCATTAACCTTGTCTTTTCTTCCCTCTCTTTCTTGCCTAGTTTTCCTCCTCCCTATTTCTTAGCTTCATATTTATTTCTCTTCTCTTCAATACTTCCATTCATTTTTATTCCTTGAATTTTCTCACATTTTTCTCTTTCCTTCCACTTTTTCTCGTTGACATCATTCCCCCATTTTCCTCCTCTTTTCTCTCTCCTCTCTTTCTCGTGCAATTTTCCTCCTTGAGCGCTCGCCGTTTGCTTGAAAGACAGACTAATGGATCACATATTGGCGTCCTTGAGTCGAACAAACCAGTGAAGCAATACGTTAGCGAAGCACCGAAGCAGGGAAGCGCGGTGGAACGGCTCATAGCAACTCGGAACCCTCAGTGAAAACGATTGAACCACCAAACCAATAAATCAGGAAATCGAATCGTTTCTGAAGCAGTGAAATGAACCGGCGAACCACGAATGCAGAGACCCACCTACCCTTCCCTCCTCTCCCCCCCACTCCCTTAAATAAACAAAAAATAAGAAGAAAAATAAGAAAAAAAGGACCCTCTAAATGTGAAGGATATAAATAGCTTTCCCTTTTCCTACACTATATATGAGAGAGAGAGAGAGAGAGAGAGAGAGAGAGAGAGAGAGAGAGAGAGAGAGAGAGGTGTTGAGGATGCCAGAAACGTAATTACTAGGACGACTTGGTGACGGTCTGGTGAAGCCTTTTATTGAGGAACCTAATGGAGGAGGAAGAAGAAGAGGAGGAGGAGGAGGAGGAGGAGGAGGAGGAGGAGGCGATGTAACTGGAATAGGGTTAAGAGGAGGAAGAGGAAGAGAAGAAATGAGCAATGGAGGAGAGGCAAGAGGAAGGGAAGTAGATGAAGAAGAGTGGAGAGAGAAAGAGGAGGAAAAGGAAGAGTAGGAGGAAGAGGAAGAGATGTAGCTGGAATAGGGTTAAGAGAAGGAAGAGGAAGAGAAGAAAAATGAGCAATGGAGGAGAGCCAAGAGGAAGAGAAGTAGTGTGAGGAAGAGGAGAGAGAGGAGAAGGGGGAGGAGAAAAAAGGAAGAGAAGAGGTAATTGGAGAAGAGGGAAACAGGAGGAGTGGAAATTGAAGGAGGAAAAGGAAGGGGAATAGGGTAAGAAATTCGAGGGGAAAGGGAAAGTTGAGGAAGAGTAGGAAGAGGAGAATAAGTAGTAGTGAAAATAAGAGAACAGGAAGATAGGGAGTGAGAAGGGAAGAGGAAAAGGAAAAGGAGGAGGCCAAATAATTCGAGGAGGAAGAGCAAGATGATAATGAGGAGGAGGAGGAAGTGGAGGAGGAGAAAATAATATGAGAACGATAATATTAGTTTCTCGTCCTTTTTTTTTTAAAGTGGTGGCGGTGGTAACGGACGGAGGGAGAAAAAGAAAGAGGAAAAAAACAGAATCTAAAAATAGTCTCGTTAATTTAGAAAGTATTGTGGCGACATCCTATTTTGAGAGAGAGAGAGAGAGAGAGAGAGAGAGAAAGGAAGGGAGAGGGAGAGAGACGATCAGTGTGTGTGTGTGTGTGTGTGTGTGTGTGTGTGTGTGTGTGTGTACTGTAGGAAGGGTTTTACTGCAATCACCAACTTGTTAATGGTTACGTCAAAGGGACACCGTTTTTAGCTTGTGTGTGTGCGTGTGTGTGTGTGTGTGTGTGTGTGTGTGTGTGTGGAGCAGGTGGGCGGCGGTGCAATGCTCGCTGGAATTGTTTGTGTTGCTGTCGTGTTTGTTTTGCCTCCTGAAAGAGCGACGAGGGCACACCCGTCTTGTGTCGTTTTCTCGTTAGGTTCCAGTCGTGTTTACTTTACCTTCTACCTTTTGCTTGGCTTTTAGTGTTCGTAATTTTTATTGTCTCCCGCCGTTTTCTCGTTATGTTCCCTTTTGCGCTTGCTTCTCCTTTTTACTTCTTGGTTGGCTCTGAATATTTTTTTGTAGTTCTATTAACCGACACCTTTTCGTTAGGTTCCTCTCGTTTTTACTTTACCTTATAATGATAAAGAGAAAGAGCGAGAGAGGAAAAAATGGAAAGAGAAAGAAAGGGAAAGGAAGAAGGGAACAAGAAAGAAGGGGAAAGAGAAAGAAGAGGAAAAGGGAGAAGGGAAAGAGAAGGAAGGGAGAGAGAAAGGGTTAACCGTCACCTTTTCGTTCGGTTCCTGTCGGGTTTAATTTACCTTATAGTTTTTATTTGGCTTTGAGTGTGTGTTGCGTTTATTATCTTCTGGTATTTCCTCGTTATGTTTTTTTTTGTGTTTTCTTTACTTCTTGTTTTGTTTTTACTATCTTACTTTACTTTTTAATTTTACTTGGCTTTATGTGTTTGTGACTTTAATTATCTTTGTTTTGCTTTATTGTTATTTATTGTTATTGTTTTTTATTATTTTTTATTGTTTTCTATTTTTCTATCTTTTTCTTCTTTTTCTTTTTCTCCTTCCTCTTGTTATTGTTGTTCTTCTTCTCTTTCCTCCTGTTATTGTTGCTCTTCTCCTTCCTCTTGTTATTGTTGTTCTCGTTCTCTTTCCTCTTGTTATTGTTGTTCTTCTCCTTCCTCTTGTTATTGTTGTTCTTGTTCTCCTTCCTCTTGTTATTGTTGTTCTTCTTCTCCTTCCTCTTGTTATTGTTGTTCTTGTTCTCCTTCCTCTTGTTATTGTTATTCTTCTTTATATACGAGATAAAAGATGGACGAGGACATTCACTCTCCTGCCATTTTCTGTTATTATTCTGTACATATTATTTTTGCTTTACTTCCCCACTCGTTACTGCGCGTTTTCCAGGGGACTGAAAGAGCCATGAAAACCATTATCCTCGTTTTCCTGTCACTTCGCTGGATTGAATATCTCACTTGTTTAATTATTTCACCCTTTTATTTCATTTCTTTATTATCTTCGTATTTTATTATTGAAAATTAGGACAAGAAAATGCGCTTTCCTGATATTTCTTGTCATTTATACATTTTGTTGACCTTTTCATTTCTCTTTGCTTCCCATTTTCTAGACTTCCCTATATTTTTTTTTCATTTTTATTTAATTGAAACTACGATTATTGTTTTCCTATCGTTTTACTGTATTGTTTATATTTATACTTCTAATAGTTTTCTTTTTAATATTTACTTTCCGTCTCATGTATTTCTTTTCGTCTGTATTTTAACACCGAAAGAGGAACAAGAAATCCCAAACTCATGTCATTTTCCTGAGCTTTCCATTCGCCCGAACTGAACCTTTTTGCGCGTCGGTTAATATTGCCTCCCATGCTTTGTGTGCTGAACGACGGGCCGAAGCATCCATTTTGTTATGTCATTTACCCGAACTCTATGATGGCATTCCCTTTATTTTATCGCTTCCGTCGTTCATTTCGTATTTATTGGAGTGAATGTGACTGGCTCGATTTTCCAGGTGTGTTGTCGCAGGTAAATTACTTTTTGTTTCGAGAGTTCCTCATTGTTTTATTGATTTTTGTGGCTTGTATTATGATTCAGCCTCGTCTTTTTAAGTGCAGATGTTTTTTTTAAGGAATTTTTCTATACCCTGGTCTCCTTTGTTAGTTTATTAGTTATGCTTTTTAAATTAATGCTGGTGTTGTTGTTTACGATGCAGAAGCTATTTTATTATTATTTTCCATTTGGGTTTATTTGCTGCATTTTTTAGGCACATTTTGACCGGTCCAATCCAAACATTATTTCGAAAGCCGATACGAAATAAAACGATGCCATGTCACGCACAGTTTACATTTAATCAATCAACCTTATTTTTGTAGGGATTTAGCATACTGAACATTTAGCAGGAAAACACAAACAGGAGAACGGAATAAAAGACAGATAGATAGATAGATAGATAGATAGATAGATAGATAGATAGATAGATGGATAGATAGATAGATAGATAGATAGATAGATAGATAGATAGATAGATAGATAGATAGATAGATAGATAGATAGATTGACTGAATGACTGACTGACTTACTGACTGACTGATTGAGTGATTGATTGATAGACAGATAAATAAATAAAGAATAGAAAGATAGACTGTGAGATAGATAAATATAGATAGATTGAGAGAGAGAGAGAGAGAGAGAGAGAGAGAGAGAGAGAGAGAGAGAGAGAGAGAGAGAGAGAGAGTCGTAGGAGGTATGATTGGAAGCGGGTCCTGGCGTGATTGGACTCAACTAATTGGATTAAGCACGACCACTAAGGCAATTTGTGGCTGTGTTAGTGGTTGGTCGAGTTTTTTGTGCAAGCCATTTTCTGGAACCTTCATTTTGCGAGAGGTTGGTTTGCGAGGTGCACAGGAGGCGGTTTTGAATGTGTTAATTGTTGTTTTATTGTCATGTGTATATGGTTTGTTCGTTTTATTATATTTTGTGTTTTTTGTGAGGGTTTGGGTTGGTCTTTATTTTTTTTGTTTTACTGTATTTTCGTCTTTTTTTGGATTATTTTAATGCGTTTGTGTAAGAAAAATAATGTCTGGTATCTTTTGGTCCTTCACCTCATCTTCCTGTTACTTTCCCTCCTCCTCCTTTCTTCCTTTCTTTCTCTCTTTTTTCTTTCATTTTTTTCTATTTTTTTCTATTTTTCTTCTTTTTCTTCTCCTTCTTGTTCGCGTTCTTGTTCTTTTCCTTCTTTTCTTCTTCTTGCTTTTGTTCTTGTTCTTGTTCTTTTTTTTTGTTGTTGCTCTTCTTCTTCTCGTTCATGTTCTTGTTTTTGTTCTTGTTCTTTTTTTCTTGTTCTTCTTGTTCTTGTTCTCCTTGTTCTTGTTCTTTCTGTTCTTGTTCTTGTTCTTCTTCTTTTTCTTCTTCTTCTACTAAGAACACAAAACCTCGAGAACTTGAGTCTGCAGGAGGCCGTTCAAACTACACATAGCAGCTCCTATATATCGTCCCTATCCATGAATAAATCTAACCTCTCCTTGAACATGTATATCATATTAGTACTCACCCCATGACTACTAAACCTGTCTACTGATCCTCTTCTTCCTCCTCCTCCTCTTCCTCCTCTCCCTTCCCCCTTACCATTGTCACGTTCATTTTTATCCAGCATTTTTATCCGATAGTTTCATATTAATCTTCGTCTTCCTCCTCGTTCAATTTTTTTACGTCTATCTTCATCATTTAATCCTTCTCTTTTCCTCCTCCTGCATCACTTAATCCTTCTCTATATATTCATTTTTCTTCTCGTTTCCCTCATATGATTTATCTCCCCCTTCGCCTCCTCCTCATCTTCCTCCTCCTTCCTCAGCTCCTGGTCCTCCTGTTTACCTCCTCCTCCCCTTTTTCCTTCCCTATCTCCCTCCTCCTCTACTTCTTCCTCCTCCTGCTCCTCCTGCTCCTCCTCCTCCTCCAACTCCACTTCCTCCTCCTTCTCCTCCTCTACTTCCTGCTCCTCCTCTACTTCCTCCTCCTCCTCCTCTACTTCCTTCTCCTCTACTTTCTGCTCCTCCTCCTCTTCCTCCTCCTCCTCCTTCTCCTCCTCCTCTACTTTCTCCTTCTCCTCTACTTCCTCCTCCTCCTTTACATCCTCCTTCTGTTCCTCTACTTCCTCCTTCTGCTCCTCTACTTCCCCCTTCTCCTACTCCTCCTCCTCCTCTACCCGTGGCGTGATAAATATTCTGGGATATCAAAGTTGCCTTACAAAGATTCGTCTCGTTGGTCGTTTCTCTTCTCGCCGCCTCCCAGCCGCTTTAACGAAACGACAAATGAGCAAAGTTACTCCTCTTAGTTTCGTGGGTGAGCTGTCGTTTTCTTTTTTTCTCCTCCTCGTCCTCTTCCCCGTCTTCGTCCTCGTCCTTGTCCTCTGCCTCCTCCTTCTCGTCCTCT
>NC_066519.1:22151442-22158942 GCF_024679095.1 Eriocheir sinensis
GAGAGAGAGAGAGAGAGAGAGAGAGAGAGAGAGAGAGAGAGGTACTCCCGCTAATTGGCTATTACATGACAGTGCTCTCTAATTTTCAAGGTCTTGACTACTCGGCTTTCCCCTTAAACCTTACCTTTCTTTATATTATTCCTTTCCCTTCATCATATTATCGATCCTTTTCTTTTTTCTTTCTTTCCTTTTTTTTGTCTTCTTAAATTTCCATCGGTCACTCTTTTTTCTCTTTCAGTTTTCCTCTAATATATTTTCACTAATCTCTCTCTCTTTAATCTCTCTCTCTCACCATATCTCTCTCTCTCTCTCTCTCTTACTACAAATGCGTTCCATGTCAGGAGGAAAAGATAAGTTTTGTAAATTGCAAAAGAATTACAAAAACTCCATATTGAAAAAGTTGTAATATATGATTTTTTTTTCCTTTCTTCTTTGTTCTCAATATTTTGGTCTCAGCGCAGATTTCTCTTTTATGTTCTTGTAAAACTCTGAATATCCACTTGAAGATAATGAAGAGAAAACAATGATAGGAAAGAGGAAGAGAGGGAGAATGACAAAATGGGAAGATTAATTACAGTAGCTGAACTTTCGCCATTATTTTTTTACTTCTGATTTTCCTTGACGGCTTTTGCATCATCTATCACCACCATCATCACTCCATCACCATCATCACCACCACCTCCACCACCATCGACATCTCCTTTTTTTCCCTTTCTCATCCCTCCTCATCACTCTATACCGTTTTCCTTCACACGGCATATACCATCGTTACCACCACCACCATCACCACCACCATCACCATCACCCTTCATCAGTCAACACCCTTTTCCATTTACATTTTCCATCACCACCACCACTATCACCACCACGACGACCAGTCACTCTACCCCTCACCACCACCACCACCCTTCACCATCACCACCACGTCCCCTCATCACCATCACTCACCATCACCACCAGTCACCACACCACCAATCATGACGGTCAACTCATCAACCTATTTGTCACGTTCACCATCAAGCCCACGGATTCTAGTCATTATCCCACCACCCCTTCCACCACCGCCACCACCACCACCACAGTTTCATCTATCAGGCCTAGTACCTTCGGGGCAAGAGAGTGTCATCCGTAGTGAACTCTAAGAAATGGTTTTGTATCCCTGACTATTCCATCCTCGGCCTTATGGTGTTTTGTGACTCCAGTCTTTCTTTGGGATTACGGGAGGAAAGGAAGGGTAGGTGGAGGAGGAGGAGAAGAAGGAGGAGGAATGAAAGAGGAGAAAGAATAAGACGAATAAGAATAAGAAAATAAGAAAAAAAAAGAGGAAGAACAAACTCAAACAATGAAACTTAGGAAAATCTTAAAAGTTGCCACTATGCTACTACTACTACTACTACTACTACTACTACTACTACTTCAACAACCCCCTCCCCCCAAAAAAAGACCTATCCACTGTCAAGCAAACTCCACGTCTTCAATAACAACAAGTCCATAATGAAAGCCAGGAGGAGCAAAATACAGCTTGACATTTTGGGTTCACCTTACGAAGTCTTTAATACAGGTAATTGCAGGTGTTATTACGTGATTACCTGCCGAAGACCTAACATTTGAGAGGGCGTTTTATGAGCACTATTGACGTACAGGCGTTTACTATGATGGACGAGAGAGAGAGAGAGAGAGAGAGAGAGAGAGAGAGAGAGAGAGAGAGAGAGAGAGAGAGAGAGAGAGAGAGAGAGAGAGAGAGAGAGAGAGAGAGAGAGAGAGAGAGAGAGAGAGAGAGAGAGAGACTGATAGATATTGATAGATAGATAGAGAGAGTAAGGAAAGTTAGACAGAGATAGATTGATATGTAGATAGAGGAAGATAGATAGGCAGATTGGCAGATAGACAGCTAGGCAGGTAGATAGATAGATAGATTGATAGATAGATAGAGATAGAGAGAGAGATAGATAGATAGAGAGAGAGAGAGAGAGAGAGAGAGAGAGAGAGAGAGAGAGAGAGAGAGAGAGAGAGAGAGAGTGTACAGTGATTGATAACTTGATTGAACGTGAAAAAAAGATCATTTAGGGGCCTTTTGTGTCTGAATGTCCCAGAAATAAAAGGAAAAAGGGGGAAATAGGAATGATTGGAGGGGCGACGGAGGGAAGGAGGGAAGAGATAGAAAGAGGTTACAAATGACGGTGTTTAGAAAAATATCTGGGCATTTTATCTGTTTCAACACCCAATTTGTTTTTTTTTTTCTCTCTCTCTCTCTCTCTCTCTCATGTTTTTTTATACCTACTAACCATAAAACATGTACATTTAATAACTATAGAACATTCAATACTCAATAATACATCTTCTTTCCTAAACAGTTATACTTTCTACGATATCTATTGAACATAAGCCGTTCAGTATTAACAAAAGCTAAGATTAGTTTTATTTTAACATTATATAAACTCCTTCTTCCATGAAAACGTCTCTGGAACACACACACACACACACACACACACACACACACACACACACACACACACACACACACACACACACACCTAATCCTTACCTGCCTAATCCATACCTTTACTTACCTGGTAATTACTCCGCTTCCACTTTCAGTTCAACGTTGCATAAGCTGCTTTAGACTTCCCGTTGTGTGCGTGTGTGTTAGTGTTAGTGTTAGTCTTAGTGTGTTAGTGTGTGTGTGTGTGTGTGTGTGTGTGTGTGTAGCAGGGCCGCGAGGGGTGCAAAGGGAAGCCAGCGTTTGTGAGTTCAATTATAACCACTTTCTGGGAGGCGGAACAGGAAAATTGAAAGGCTGTGTACCGAATAGGAGTGGCCGGAATAGGAGTTAGGTTTGGAATGCGTAGACTGAATAAGAGAGAGCGGCTCAGGAGGGGACTAAGGGATTAAGCGATATTGTTCCGTCTTCTTTCTGTATGTTTCTTTATTTTGTGTTTGTCTCGTGTACTCTTATTTCTTGTATTAGTAAGCGTGAATACTTTTTTTGAGGTAGCGGCTCAGAGTGGGACTAAAGGATTAAGAGAGATATTGTTCCGTCTTCTTTCTGTATGTTTCTTTATTTTGTGTTTGTCTCGTGTACTCTTATTTCTTGTATTAGTAAGTTTGGAAAATATTTTTTGTACTTGTTCTTGCTCAAGTTCCCCATACGCCTATTCTATATCAGGCTACAGATTGTTTGGTTTTTACTTATTTTGTCTCAAGTATACCCAATAAGGCTTCTTTGTGTTAGTTAGCTTGAAGGCTATTTATATACACTTTTCTCAAGTTCTCCATAGATTTTTTTTGTTATAGTTAGCCTGAAGATGTTTTTTTTTCTTTCGTCTCTAGTTCGCCATACATCTTTTTGTTTTAGTGAGCTTGAAACTTTTTTTTTTCACCTCCGTCGAAAGTTTCACATGCAGTTTTTTTTATAGTTTTAGGTTAAGGAATATTTTTTTTAATCTCGTTGCCCATACAGCTTTTTTTTTATTTTTCGTTATTCTTAAGATGGTTTACCTTCTTTAATCTCAAGAGCCCCATTTAGTACCGACTTTGAAGTGAATAGGATAGTCATAGATTAGGCTGAGGAATTTTTTTTTTAATCTCGTTGCCGATATAGCTTTTTTATTCATCGTTATTCTCAAGATGGTTTACCTTCTTTGATCTCAAGTTTCCCATTTAGTATCGACTTTGAAGTGAATAGGATAGTCATAGATTGATGTAAGTGCATAAGAATATTAGTAACAGGAGTCAGGGATGAAAGAGGAGAAAATAAGGAATAGAGGAGAGGGGATAAAGGGCCGAGATAAGGGAGCAGAAGTAAGAGGAGTCAGGAATGAAAGGAGAAAAAATAAGGTGTGAAGGGAACAGGAGAGGGGGGAGGGGGGAAATAGAAGTCCGTGATACAGAAGCAAAAAAGTAAGATGAGTCAGGGACGAAGGGGAGATAATGTGGAATAAAGGGAACAGGAGTGGCGGGAGTAGAAGTCGGAGATAAAGGAGAAGTAAAAGGTGTTAGGAATGAAAGGAGAGGCAGTAATGTGTGAAGAGAACAGGAGTGGGGAGATAAAACACCGAGATAAAGGAAGAGAAGTAAGAGGAGCCAAGAATGAAAGGAGAGAGAATGAGGACTAAGGGGAACAGGTGTGGAGGGGATAGAACACGGAGATATAGAAAGAGAATTAAGAGGAGCCAGGAATGAAAGTGAAAACAGCAAGGTGCAAAAGGAACAGGAGTGGCGGGAATTGGAGTTCAAGATTAAGGGAGCCGTCGAGGAGGGTTGAGTCGGAGCCTTGAGGTCGCCAGTTGGATTAAGTTAACTTCGGAGCGATGGAGTGTTCGTACCCGTGATTGGTGAAGCCGTTCCCTAATTCGGCTTAATTATATCACTCCCCAAAGTGCTCTCGAATACTTCATTTTGTAGAATATGAATTTTTGTAGTATTTGACTTCTGAATTTTTTTTTTTTTAGTATGACGTTTTTTCTGTTGTGTTATGATGGAGATGCCTCTTCCTTTTTTGTGTTTGTGTTTTATATTCTTTATTTTGTATTCTATTTATTGTGTTTGCTTTATATGCTTTATTTTGTATTCTATTTATTGTGTTTACTTTTTATATGCTTTATTTTGCTTAGTCAGTGAGGTCACGCTTTGTTTGAAGATTCTAAAATATATAACTTGTTTATGCTTTCTTTTTCTTTTGACAAGTATATTTTTTTTCCGTTCTCTCATTATGAAGATATATTGTTTGAACATTTTACGAGCAGGATTTTCTTATATTTCCATTGTTTTAGTCATCGTTGATTTATGTGATTATTTGCTTGCTCATTAATCTATCTATTTATATATTAAAATCGCAACAGCCTGGGCGCTTATAATTTCGGAGCTTATTTCACTAATTTATGCTCCCACGCATTTGAAATTCAGTGATTGTTATTATTATTATTATTATTATTATTATTATTATTATTATTATTATTATTATTATTATTATTATTATTATTATTATTATTATTATTATTATTATTATTATTATTATTATTATTATTATTATTATTATTATTATTATTATTACTACTACTACTACTACTACTACTACTACTACTACTACTACTGTCATTATTTTTATCGTAGTTGTTACGATGTTATGTAGTATTAGAAGTATTAGTTTTATCATCATCATCACCATCATCATCATCATCATCAGTAGTAGTAGTAGTAGTAATAGTAGTATCATCCTCACAATCATCGTAATCACTACCAGAACCATCACACCATAACCACCACCATCACCACGCACCACCGTCACCATCAGTCAGCAGGCACCGTGAGCAGGGCAGGCTAGCAAGCAGACACAGTGTAAATGTCAGGTGCTTCAAGAGTCGCGTTCTGTTTTCAATGCAAATGTTTGAATGTCTAGTTTCTTATGCTCGTGTTTGTGCCACGGGAGGCTGAGGGCGCCGCGACCTGTCTCCCATCACCACGCCATCACCTCGACGCCCCGGCCACGCCCCCTGCCGTCACCACCCCGTCATTATGCTCTCCACTCCCCCTTCTGTCCCCAAGTCATCACACTCATTTCCTCGCTCCCCCTGCCATCACCACGCCATCCATAACGTACCCCTTCCATCGCAACCCCATCAGTATGCCTCTTCACTCTCTCCTTCTTTCACCAAGCCATCCCAGACATTATCTCCTTTCCCCCTTCCATCACCACACCGTCATGATGCTTTCCACTCTCCCATCTATTACCAAACCATCCCACTCATGACCTCCCTCCCCTGCCATCCATAACGCACCCCCTTCCATCACCACGCTTGCCACACACACTTCATCACCAGTCCATGCATCCTTTCACATCCCTGTCATCGCTACGCCTTATTCCTCCCCCTCCACTATCATCACCACTATCTTGCTCCCCCATTCCCCTATCCTTATCTAGCCCCTTTCCCTCATCACCATTTCCTCTCATTCCCCTCCGTCATCAATAAGCCCTCTTTCCTCCCCTCCTCACCACACGCTCGCTTCCCCATTCTCATCACCATTCCTTCCCTCTCCCTCTGTCAGAGTGAGATGCGTTTTTAAAAGGTCACCAGTGCTGCATATCACCAGTAATTCTATATGCAGGTAGGAATTGTGATGAAAGAGTATGACTAACTGTTACTTGTGTTTACAAGAAATATAAAATACAGCAAAGAGAGGCAACGAAAAAAAAAGTTAAGTTTTTATAGGTAGGATATAGAACGTAAACATGATTAGCTACTGCTGCTTGGCGTTTATAAGAAAACAGATACAGCAGAGGCAACAATAAGCGAGTTGGCATCACAACGAATTCTTGCATGTATAAAGGGGAAGTAGTGGAAAAGAAAATTATCAGCTGTCAGCATAAACAAGAAGCGGAGGAATATTAGCATAGCAAACAGAGGGAGTGAAAATCAATCGGTCAATAAGGGCATACGGCGGGGGGCGCGTCGCCTCGCCCACACAATATGACGCCCAATCCGTGGGTTACTCCGGGAAAATCTCGATGCAGGTCCCCTTCTCATCCCAAGTACCTCATGGCAGGATCAATCGACTTGCTCAGGCTACGAACTCTGTGGGCGTCCCCTTGGCCTCTTCCATTCCGTATTGTCTCTTTCAGAAACAATCCGGTGGGCAGGGTCGGCCTCTGGGTAGCGTGCTACATGCCCGTATATTTGGAGTTAGCGTTGACGGACAACGCAGGTAATATGCCTCGAATCAATATCGTAAAGAAATCGCCGGTTTGACAGTTATTCCGGCGATCCATGATTATGCTAGGCACTTATTACCATAGGCGTCAATCCGTCTCTTCAAGTCACTTATCAGTGCCCATGTCTCACAGGCCACAGCCGTAGAGGAAGACAGAACACAAGCGACTTTAAGTCCGCCGGATCATTGTCCTTCTGCACAGGTATCGACAACGTCATATACACGTGCTGAGCGAGTCCATAACACCGTAGGCCAAGCCAATCTGCCGTAAGACTTCATGACGAAACCCACCGTTGTTCTGATATACGCAACTAAAATAGGTGGAATTTCTCAAGATATTCCTCTCCGTACAAGCATGAACAGGCTGTACTGTTTCGTCCAGTAAGCCTCCAAACACATGTACCTTGGTCTTGGCCTAAGAGATCTGAAGCTTCAAGTGTTTGGAACATCGTTCAGTGCTTCGAGAGCCATCACCAGAACCTTCAGGGACTCGGCAAGGATTACTGGATCACCGGCAAAAACAAGGTCGGCACTGAAAAGCCACCATGGAAAAGGATTTATGAGCTCTACATCCAGAGGATTTTTTTCTTGTATGGTGTGAAGGGTTTAGCAGTAAAGCTATGCAGTTGAACACAAAAAAGATGTATAGATAAAAATAAATCTTACAAAGAAAAAAGAACTCCTTTCGTTCAATTTTTGTTCAGTTAGTGTGAAAGATGAAGAAAACCAACTAAAGAAAAACATCAATTGAGAAAAAATCGTATCAGTTGAATATAAAACAATAATTGAAGA
>NC_066519.1:22163942-22176442 GCF_024679095.1 Eriocheir sinensis
CACGCGGGGATAACTCGTCGGGCCCTGGAGGTTTGTCTCGATCGAGCTTCCGGAGTAGGAGCGGGAGGAAGAGGAGGAGGAAGAGGAAGAGAAGGAGGAGGAGGAGGAGGAGATGAGGAAGAAGCAGAAAACTCATATCATTACTTACCGCCCATGATAACGAAAAAGAAATACACGATCCCAACCTTTCCTTTTTTGTGTGGTGTTGTTGCCTTGCCATGACGATCTTGTTCTTTTCTTCTGTTTTCCTGTTCCCCACCATCACTCTCATCATTTCATCATCATTGTCTTTTTTATCATCTCTTCCCCTTTTTTCTTTTCACTGGTATCCATCTTTCATATTCTTTCCCTTCTGTTTCCCTTTTCATTTCTTTCTATCTTTTCTTCTTATTCCTCTTTTCCCCTGGCTCTTACTCCCTTCTCCTTTCTTCTTCTTATCATTCTCTCTCTCTCTCTCTCTCTCTCTCTCTTCTAGCTTCTTCTACTGCCCTCCTTCCTCTTCTTCCAGCCCTCCTTCTTTCTCTTCTCATTTGTATGCAATAAGACCTGACAGGAAGGAGTGAGCTTCTCTCTCCCCCTTACTCTCTCCATCTATCTATCTGCCTATCTATCTGTCTTATCTATCTACCTATCTATCTGTCTGCCTATCTATCTGTCTTTGTTTGTGTCTGTTTATCTGACTGTCGGTGTATTTTTGCTCTCGCATTGTTTTCTTATTTCAGTTCTCTAAATTTTCTGTGACGTTGATTACTTGCTGGAAGAAATCTTACTCTTTTCAGTTTGGTTTACTTCTTTGTTTCCCACTTTTTCCCTTCTCGTTTATTTTATTTTTCTATTGTCTCTCACCTTTTCCCTCCTCTCTCCCTTTGTGTTCCTTTCCGCTGTTCTGGCTGTGTATTTCATCCCTCTGGTCTTTTGCTCTTTTCATTCGCAGTATTTTCGTATATCGTTTCTTATTTTCTATTTTACCTTGAACCTAAGCCCCTCTAACCCTTTCCTTTCTCCCACCCTTCCCATCCCTTTTTTCCCTTCCAATTATTTCTTTTCCACCTTTCATCTTCCTTTCTCCTGTATGGAAAATAAGAGGGAAGAAAGAGGATACTTTATGTTAGACGGTGATGAAGAGAGGAAGAAGAAGGTGAAGTGAAGAGAGGAGAGGAGGGGAAGAATACTGAAAGGAGAAAGCAGGTAAAGGGGAAGGGTGGAAGGAAGGAGAGTTAGCAAAGAGGCGAGAGGAGGGGAAGGAAGGAAAAAGAGCAGAGAGACAATAGAGAGGAAAGAGTAAGTTGGGGAGGAAGGGAGGAAAGGAGAATGGTTTGGAAGATGAGGAGAGGGAGAAGGAGTGTAGGAAAGGAGAAGAGAGGGACAGAGAAGAGCCAGGGGGTTTAAAAGGGTGGAGGGGGTAAAGTAAGGAGGATGGGGAGGGAAGGGAAATGGTTTGGAAGATGGGAAGGAGAGGGAGAAGGAGAGTAGGGAAGGAGAAGAAGAAAGGGATAGGTTAGAACATGGAAAATAAGGGGACAGATGAGAGGAAGAAGGAAGGGAAAGAAAGGGAGAGAGAAGGGAGGGTAAGGTTAGAAAGAGGAATAGGAGGAAGAGACAATAGTTTGGAGGAGAGGAAATACAGAATGAAAGGAAAAGAAAGGGATAGGTTAGAATATGAAAAGAAAGGACAGATGATAGGGTGATGGAGGAAGGAAGAAGGAAAAGAGAGTAAGGTTAGAAGGGAAGGAAAAGGGAATGATTTGGAAGATGGGAAGGAGAAGGAAAAGGACAGGAAAAGAGGAGGGGAAGAGGGGGATAAATTGGAATAAGGAAGAGGGGAGGGGGGGAAAGATGAGAGGAAGAAGGGAGGGGAAGGAGAGGTGGAGGAAAGACTGCCAGAAGATGAGATGCCTTGGCCCTACTCTCCCTCTCCTCTCTCTCCCCTCCCTTTCCCTCTCCTTTCCTCCGCTCCCATCACTCTCCCTCCCTCGTTTCCCTCCAACCCTCTCGTGAGAAGGAAATTTGACCTCTTAGGTAAATGGAGAGAGAGTGAGCCATCTCTTCCTCTCTCTCTCTCTCTCTCATTTCTTTCCACTCTTACGCCGGAGGATAATATGGGAAAGCGTTGTGGCTTGCAAAAAAAAGATAATAAATAAATGAAAAATGATGATGAAAATAGTTGAAAAATGCGAACCACACAGCGGAGGCATTTTAAGCATAATTTGAGGTTACTTTATAAACATTCTTGCAAAGCTGGCGTGACATTTTTTATCCACTCTGAGAAGAAAGAAAGAAAAAAGGAAGAAACAGGAATCATGTGTGTGTGTGTGTGTGTGTGTGTGTGTGTGTGTGTGTGTGTTCGTGACATTCACCCTCCCTCTCTTCCCCTTTCCCTTTCCTTCTTGCCTGCCTTCATCTCTCTATACTCCCTTTTTTTTCTTTATCTCTCTCCGCACCATATGGAAGACGGAAGAGAATATTTGCTAAGAGTTTTGCTTGACTTAAGGTGCAGTTAGATAAGAGGAGAGAAAGGAAGGGGGACAACGGGAGAGGAGAAAGCTGCTGATAAATGGGGAACAGAGGAAGAAAAGAAGCGTGAGGAGAAAGAAAGAAAGGAAGGAAAGAAGAAAAAAAAGGAGGGAAGGAAGGACAGAAAGTGGGAGGAAAGGAAGGAAGGAAGGAAGGAAAGAAAGAAAGGAGGAAATGGATAATGGTTAGTCCTTTTGTAGTAGAAGAAGAAGGAGAGGGAGGTAGAAGGAGAAAGAGAAAGAGGAAGTATAGGAGGAGAAAGAGAAGAAGGAGGAAGAGGAAGATAAGAAAGAGTAGGAGGAGGGGAGAGGGAAGAGAAGGAGGAGGAGATCGAGGAGGAGGTGAAGGAGTGTGCATTAGTGGTAGCAGCAATAGTAGTAGTAGTAGTAGTAGTAGTAGTAGTAGTAGTAGTAGTAGTAATAGTATTAGTAGTAGTAATAGTAGTAGTAGTAGTAGTAGTAGTAATAGTAATAGTAGTAGTAGTAGTAGTAGTAGTAGCAGTAGTAGTATTGTTATCAGTAGTAGTAGTAATAGTAATATCATCATCAGCATTATTTAAGACGTACACATTAATTTGTTATATATTTCGCCGGCGTAATGACCGTAAAGAGTTATTATAGGCGGCTCAGGTGGAGGCACGGAGAGGACAGGTAATTTCACTAATAACCAGCGCACGCTCTCACCTAATTAAGAAAGGTATATTTAATCACCTATAATTAACAAGAGTCGTATATCACCCGCGAGACGGCGTTGCAGGCAAACAGAAAAGAAAGGTACTAATGAGAAATGTGTGTGTGTGTGAGTTTGATTTCCTTGACTCATTGGGAAGTGTGGATGAGACAGATTTTTGTGTACAAGTCACTATTCTTTTTGTTTTAGGGGTTTGTTGTTGTTGTTGTTGTTGTTGTTGTTGTTGTTGTTGTTGTTGTTGTTTTTGCTGATGTTTTAATTCTTCTTGTTTTTGGTCGTCTTCTTGTTCTTGTTGTTCTTGTTCTTGTTCTTCTTGTTCTTGTTCTTGTTGTTCTTGTTCTTGTTCTTCTTGTTCTTGTTCTTGTTCTACTTCTTCTTCTACTTCATCTTCCGCTATTTCTTCCTATTGTTTTCATTTTCTTTCTGCATAAAAAAACCCTCCTCTGTTATGCATCATCAAAAGAGATAAACATAGATAAACATTAGCTGGCGCGGTGTTACAATGCACGTCACTCTTAGTTTGTATATGATTTCAAGGCCATTCTTTATTTCTCGTTCAGTGTGAGACGCAGTGCCGCGAGGGGCTGCCGCTGCTGTGATGGGGTCTGTTTAAGCTGGAATTTTAATCTAGTGTGATGCCTCCTCATACTCTTGGCGTGTTTGCACTCAAGACTGACTGCTGCAGGGGAGAGGAGGAGGAGGAGGAGGAAGAGGAAGAGGAAGGCGAAGAGGAAGTTGAGGAGGACGAGGAGAAGGAAGAGGAGGAAGAGGAAGTAGGAGATGAGAGGAGGAGGAGGAGGAGAAGGAGGAGGAAGAGGAGGAGGTGGGGGGAAGGGTGACGGGAAGAACGAGGACGAGGAGGAGGAGGAGGAGGAGGTGGAAGAGGAAGAGGAAGAGAAACAGAATTTTTTTTTTTTTTACATCCCCTGCCTATAGCGCCGGTAGGCTTTCTTCAGGGGCCAGATGGTCGGCCCAAGCCCGTCGTGGCGCAGGCAAATTTTTTTTTTATAGTGGCGCCAGTTATGCTTGGCTCATGCTGCCCCCCGGAGCTCATTCTTGATTCACTGGACGGTTTCTTCTTGAGTCTGGGTTGATGGGAGGTCTTCTGGACAGCATGTGGGTAGTCTTAGGCCACTCGGCGGTGACTGAAAAATCCCAGGTGGTAGCGTGGGGATTCTAACCGACGTTGTCCATGGCGTGGTGAATGTGAGTCCAGCACGCTAACCACTCAGCCACCACCTACCCATGAGGAGAAGACAAATTAGGACGATGCTGAGGACAAGGAAGAGGAAAGCGGTAGAGGAAGAGGAGGAGGAGGAGGAGGCGGAGGCGGAGTCTTAGGAGAAAGAGGAAGAGGAAGAGAAGGACATGAAGGAGAATATACCTTCTTTAATATTTTGGTTGAAGAGTTTGTGAATGCGGATGAGGTGGGGAGTTTGTGAATGAACTGATAAATATATTGCTTTAGTGGATGGACTGATGGATAAATAAAAAGTCGCATTTCCTTTCTTCTCTCCCCGTTCCCTTCAACACACACGACCTTCTTTGTCATCATCTTTTCTCACTCCCTTGTTTTCTCTCTTATTTTTCTTCCCTTCCTTTTGTTTCTCCTTCCTTCTTCTTTTCTTCCTTGCACTTACCTCTCCACTCTTTACCTGCTTCCCCTTATCCTCTCCTCCCTCTTCTTTTGTTCTCTCGCGCTCTCCTTTTTCCTTTTTTGTTGGGTTGAATGGCTTCCCTCTCTCTCTCTCTCCCTCTTCCTTCATCTCTCTCTCTCTCTCTCTCTCTCTCTCTCTCTCTCTCTCTCTCTCTCTCTCTCTCTCTCTCTCTCTCTCTCTCTCTCTCTCTCTGTTTGCTGTCATTCTTTTCTCCTCTTTGTCTCCATCTCCTTATCTCTCCAAATCTTGACTCTCTTGCAGTCTCTCCTTTTTCCTTCCTTCCTTCCTTCCTTCCTTCCTTCCTCCCTTCCTTTCTTCCTTCCTTCCTTCCTCCTTTCCTTCCTTCCGTTGTCGCTAAATCTTATTCATTTATCTCCATGCAAAAGCCCCCTCCCCTTCCCCCCACATACACACGCACAGTCAGATTCAGATAGATGAAATGTGTGTGTGTGTGTGTGTGTGTGTGTGTGTGTGTGTGTGTGTGTGTGTGTGTGTTTGCTATTCATTGTCTTCTTATTTTATTTGGAAAGGTTAATGCGGCTTCCTGCCACGCGAGTTCTAGGAAAACCTTCACATTGTCGAAATATAACACGTAAGGAAACGAAAATAGATGCAATCATACAACTACTGGTATTTCTACTACTACTACTACTACTTTTACTACTTTTTTTTCCTCCCCCCCAACAGAACTCAAAGCAATGGGGCAGGTTAGGGGGGCGGGGAGGGGGGCGGTATTTACACTAGGTGAGACGAATTATTCCCCGCGGAAATCTCGAATACGTGGCTGGCATTTTAAACCTCACGGTGACTGAGCTCCGTGATAACATGTGCTGGAAGAAAGGTAATGGTGGGAGAGGAGGAGGGGGGGAGAGAGAGGGAGTGGTGGGGGAGAAGAAGGAGGGGGGAGGGAAGCATGTTGAAGCACTTAGGAGGGAGAGGAAAGAGTGAGGGAGAAGGAGGGAGGGAAGCAAGATGAGGCACTGAGGAGAGAGAGGGAAGGGTGGGAGGGAAGAAGGGAGGGAGAGCAGCAAGATGAGGCACTGAGAAGAGAGAGGAAAGAGTGGGGGAGAAGAAGATCCAAGATGAGGCACTGAGGAGGGAGAGAGAATGGTGGGAGCAGGTGGGCGAAACAGAGAAAGGGAGATAAGGCAGAAAAGAGAGAGTAATGGTGGGGAAGAAGGAAGGGAGATAGCGAATTGTGTGTGTGAGAGAGAGAGGAAGAGAGAGAAGCAAGATGATGTACAAGGAAGAGAAAGGGAATTGTCGAAGAGAAGGAGGGAGGGAGGGAGAAAGGGAAGAGTGGGAGTGAGATAAGAAGGGAGAGAGAGAAACAAAATGAAGGGCAAAGAATAAGAGGGGAAAATAATATAACCAAAATGAGAGGAAACTGAGGTATTAGAGGGTTGAATGAAATGAAGAAATAGGATCAAGGGATAAAGGAAGGAGTAGATGGAATTACAGGAATACAGGAATGGATAAAAAGTTGAGTGGAAGTGAAAAAAGGAAGGGAGAGAAAAAAGATAAGGAACAGAAAAGAAAACGGTGAAAGAGGGTGAGAAAGAGGAAGGGAAGGAGGCAAGAGAGGAAATGGTGAGAGGGAGGGAAGGAGGGAGGGAAAGAAGCAATATGAGACACTGAGAAGGGAGAAGAATAACATGCAGTGGAGGGAGAGAGGGAGGGAGAGAAGGAAGAGGAGGAGGAGGAGGTTTATGGTAGTGAAAATTGAGAATGTCGTTGAATGAAGGAAGAAGAAATAATATATGAGTAAAGAAAAGAGGGAGAGAAGGAAAAGGAGATGGTTTTCAGAAGGGGAAAGGGAGGGTGGCGATGAACGAAGGAAGAAGAGAGAAGAGAAGACCATGAGGGTGGATCGAGGTGGGACGATGAATGGAAGAGAGAAAGGAGAGAAGAGAGAGAAGACAAAAAGGGAGGGAAGAAAAGAGGAATGAGTGAGAGAGAAGAAAGGTATAGAGGGTGTGGATGAAAATAAATAAAGGGGGAAGAAACAAAGGTATTAGAAGGTATTAGGCGAAGTGAAGAAATAGGACAAGGTTTAAGGGAAGGAGTAAATTAAAAACACAAGGGAACAGAAATAGATGAAGGAATGTTGGAGTGAAGAGGAAGGATAGTGTGTGTGTGTGTGTGTGTGTGTGTGTGTGTGTGTGTGTGTGTGTGTGTGTGTGTGTGTGTTTCTTTGTATTGTTGTCAAGTCTAAAAAACGGTCTTGACATACGTTGCGGAAAGGTAGAAAAGGGTGATAGTGTGTGTGTGTGTGTGTGTGTGTGTGTGTGTGCGCGTTTCTATGCGTATCTCGTTTTTGTTTTGTTTCTATATGGATCCAGTTTTTCTTTTTTCGTGTGTGTGTACATGCGTGAGAGAGAGAGAGAGAGAGAGAGAGAGAGAGAGAGAGAGAGAGAGAGAGAGAGAGAGAGAGAGAGAGAGAGAGAGAGAGAGAGAGAATACACTTGGAAAACAAAATGACAGACAGAGAGTAAGAGAGGAAGGGGACAGAACCGAGGAAAAGGGAAGGGAAGAAAGCTATGTATAAGGAGAGGGTGAAGGGAAGAAGGGGACGAGGGGGAAGAGCAGAACAAGACACATGGGGAGCAGAAGGGAGGCGCCTCACCCCGCTGTGCAAGGTTCGTCTTTAATAAATGTAATATTAAAGGTCACATTTGATTGGCCGGGAAAAATCTCCGCAAGGAAATTTTTACAATGGAAATAGAAAAAAAGCTCAATAGATATTCGAATCGGGAGCAAAACAGACCTTGAAGTTAGACAAATTACCTGCAGTGAAATTAGATAATGCTGAAAGTCCTGCTGCGACGATACAATTCAACGAACGTAACTATGAGAAAAATTAAAAACGAAATTATTACTGAAAACAAAACAGACTGCCCTCGCCTCCGCCAACATGAGCTGTGAAACATGATTCTGAGAGCACGACTACATAAACTCACCACCAGGTAACGCATATGTTGTAAAAACGGCGTCACACGAGCCGACTCTATGACACCTAGCATTTCCTTGCACAATAAACATCCCTGGGTGTATTATATAGACATGATATTTATTAACAATCATAAATACACCATCAGTCTTTTACTCCTTTCATAAAACACTCATAATTCACATCAATAATTCATGTAATAGACTAAATGATGCTTAATTACCTATATTCACCTTTGCTTACTTAATGTGGTGTGATTATCAACGTAAAGTGCACATCACCAGCCATCCCATTCACCAAATAGATCCTTTACTCATTCCACCAAGCCAAAGCTCATAGAAGGCGAGGCTACGCGAGATTTAACCCATTCACTCATCTGCGGAAAGTGATAACCAGATGTAGTAAGGGTCGGCGTGTGGTGCAGGTTATGGCCAGACGCCGGTGTTACCGCTCCCCCACCCTGATTGCCGATCCGTCGCCGTGCGCCCCACTTATTCGTGTGCGTAAATGGAGGAGGAAATTAATGGAGGCACGGTGGAAAGGAATGGGAGACGGGAGGAAAGGAACGGGAGGGACGGAGGGCACGGGGGCGATGCTAAGCTGGGAGGTGACGAGGGAGGGAAGGGGGTGCGAAGACAGGTGTGCGAGGGACTCAGGTGAAGGGCTGCAGGTAGAGATGATTAAGGTAGTTAAAGGTGATGAAGTCAGAGCTACAGGACGCCAGGTGACAAAGGTTAGAGGTGCTTCTTCGTCCTCTCCCTCTTCCTCCTCCTCCTCTTCATCGTCCTCTTCGTCCTCTTCGTCCTCTTTCTCGTCCTCATTCCTTATCTTCCTCGTTTTCCTCCACCTTCATCTCTTCTTCCTCTTCCTTGCCCTCACCTTCCTCGTCCTCTCTCTCTCCCTCGTCCTCCTTTTCGTCATCCTTCTCTTCCTCGTTTTCGTTATCTACCTCGTTTTCCTTTACCTCATCCTCTTCCTCCTCTTCTCTTTCGCCCTCCTCTTCCTCTTCGTTTTCATCCTCTTCGTTCATCTCCTCAAAAGCGCCTTCCTTTCTTTTATCTTCGTTCTCGTTTCTCTTCTCCTCCTCCTTTTCCATTCCTCTCCCTCCTCCTCCTCCTCCTCCTCCTCTTCCTCCTCCTCCTCCTCCTCCTCCTCCTCCTCCTCCTCCCAAGCTAATCCTCTTGTCCAAGCTTCCCTTTTCCCAGCCGTTTCCTCCTCCTTCCTTTTTTAGCCTCTTTCATCCTGTAATTCTCTTAACTTTCCTTTCCGTCTAGTTTCTATTGTACGAATTTATCGGCGTGGTGTTGCAATATTTTCCTCGAGCCTTTAGTGTTGCGAATATGTACGATTTGTTTTTCTTGTTTTGTATTATTTTTCTGTTGGTTTTGTTTGTTTGAAGTGTTTCCGTGTGTGTGTGTGTATGTGTTTGTGTGCTTCTGTTTGTGTATGTGTTTGTGTGTGTGTGTGGGGAGGGATTTTTTTGTGTGTGTTTTGATCTGTTTTTTTTTTCTCGGATTTCTGAAAACACTGAAAGGTTGGGGGTTGACTTCTATTTGCGTTTTCGTATTTTCTCTTGATTCGTGGAAGGCCGTTAGCTAATCTCCTCCCTGCATTAAGTATTAGGTGATGGAAAACGTGAATAGAGAATCAGACGAGGGAAAAAATCAGGGGTCATTATTTTTTTTCCTACACACACACACACACACACACACACACACACACACACACACACACACACACACACACACACACACACACACACACACACACACACAAATACACACACACACACACAAAAATCACATCCACATCCATACTACACATTTCCTTACGTTCACATCCACACACATCATCATATCATCATCATCATCATCATCTTGAATCACGAGGACTCACCTGCCAATCACGCATCACAGGTAACAAAGAGAAAAAGTAATGACGGACAGGTAGACAAAAAAAGAACGCACAGGTATAATTATCCCTCCTCTCTTTGACTCCTCGGGGACGGAATCTGATAATTAAACATTGGCACTAATTAATTACGAGGAGGGAAGTGAGGGCGAGGACAATAAGGAGACGCAATCACCAGGGGACGGAGACTAGGCCACTGACGTGATGTAATATGCGTGTGTTTGGCCATTTGGGTGTCATTGTTATGCTTCTCTTTGTTCCCGTCATCATGATATTGGCCGGATTGACGGTTTCATCCTTTCTTCCCTGACCAGACTTATTGCGCTGCGTTGTGTGTTGTGTTTGTGTTGTAAGGGGGGGGGGGGGAGTTATATATGTGTGTGTGTGTGTGTGTGTGTGATGATCTTTAGTGTGTATTAGGTTGTGTTGGTGTTTGTTTTAAGGGTACGTGTTGCTGCTGTTTGTGTTGGTGTTTGCTATTGTGTTACGTTAATGTGATGTTGGAGTTTCTTTGATTGTTGCCTCAGCACACTTGACTTGCAATATTTATACGAGTTTTGTTATATTTACCGTGAAGCATGACAAAACAAACAAGAAAATATAGATAGATAAATAAAGGAATAGAATCGTGCCTGTGCTGACTCTAGAACGTAAGAAATTCATTATAGTATTACCCTTGAGAAAGATAACACCAAGACTAGATAAATTAAAGTATAGAGAGATCAAACAATTCAAGACGTGTCTAAAACGTGTAAGAAAAGATTAATGTGGTCTGCAGTTCCTTTTTAGCGTGAGGAATGCAAATTTGAAGACTCCGTTCATTGTCTATATACACGAAACATGATGTGAACTGAGTGAACGCAACGGGAAATAGCGCACAGACAGTGTTGGGTTCCCTTTGCTTCGCGTCTCATTCCTTTGTAATTCCCTTCTGGCTCCTACGTGGAATTTGAAGCCTTAGAGAGAGAGAGAGAGAGAGAGAGAGAGAGAGAGAGAGGAGAGGAGAGGAGAGGAGAGGAAAGGAGAGAGAAGATAAAATAGACAGAAAAACAGACATAACAGACATACATAAGGAGGTCAAAAAGAAAGACATATAAAGAGAATTAGAACATTTACATATACCTGTCTTCCTACCTGTCCATTTTCAAATAATACAGACATAACAGACAGACACTCGGAAGGAAGACAGATATATCTACATAGAGAATTTGAACATCCAATTAGCCACACTATTAATACGTCATGAGATCCGAGACAGCCTTTCAGAACCTTTATAAATCACAGTGATCCATTTGGCCTTCACACAGCGACCTTATTTATAAACCTGATCGATTATACCAATCTTTTAAAACGAGTGACGGCCGCCAGGGAATATTTAATGAGCCCTCTCCCCATTTAATACTCCCATCACTTCCTCCATCATTCCTTTTCAACGCAAAGTCGTAATACGCAACTCATTAGCCGCTAGGAAGACTTAAGCATCGCGAGTATTAATTAGAAGGGAAGAGGATTACAGGCGAAAAAAACGTCCGTATCAGTTGGGTATCATTGGAGCCCTTCCGTGACTCGCGTACCGGATATGTTGCTGCCTGGTTGCATAGATGGTTAACTAGATGTCGGTAGTGATGGATTGGTACAAGAAATCTCAGTAAAATCGTTAGTATGCGCCTTGTAATACTTTGAAAATGAGCAGGTAGGATGATAAGTAACTGGTGCAAAGAGATAGGACGATAGGAAGATATTTGTTTCGATGGATATGTTATTAGACAAATGATGATAGTGATAGATCAGTATGAGAAATCTTGGTACAATCGTTTCTGTGTGGCAGGTAGGGAGATAAGTAATTAAAGCAAAAAGGTGGAACGATATAGATGGATAGAGAGCAGATAAAAATATAGGTGGAAATATAAGTAGATCGGTATATAAGAAATCTTGGTGAAATCGTTGTCTTATAATACCTTGGAAACGGGCAGGTAGGAAGATAGTTGAAACCCCCCCCCAGAACGATAGATATATTAGTTTGATGAATAGATACAGAAAATATACTAGATACATGAATAAATGGTAAGATAAGTAGATGTGTATATTGATGAATAGATCGATATATAAATAGACACACACGTATATAGATAGTTAACAGACAGATATGCAGATAGATAAAAAGATCGATAGATGGATAGAGATAAATGAGGCATAACCGCCGATAAGGGAAATTACGTAATCTAATATATTGACAACCTGCGAAAAAAGGAAGAGCCACTTCAGTAAATGTGGAGGAGGAGGAGGAGGAGGAGGAGGTATAAAACAGAATCATTTGCCTCCTCTCCACCCACGGGACCACTTTTCGTTACCGTTTTCTGATGGATAAAACGATGAAGAGACATTTATGCTTTCCTATTAATTCCGACCGCGGAGGAAAAGAATAAAGGAACATTCGATCACGTCAAAGAAAAGAGACAAAAATAGAAATGAAGAGAAAAGATAGAGGAACATCGTCGCTCAAAATGAAAGCAAAACAAAGGAAATGAGAAAACAACAACAAAAAAAGGACACCCAATTATCTATCACTATCTATTCATCTATCTGTCTATTACGGTATACTTTATTTCCATGTTTGATTTTTTTTTTCTAAGAGTTTTCCAGTTTTCGATTTATTGTTTTTTTTTCCGTTCCTTTTCTTATTTTCATTTATATATTCTTGCTTTACTTTACGGGATTTGGATGTACTTTTTTCTTTTTCTTATTTCCGTTAATTTTTTGCCTTCATTTTGAGCGGC
>NC_066519.1:22181442-22191442 GCF_024679095.1 Eriocheir sinensis
GTTCCTTTGTAAATTTCTCTACCTGACAAATATTTTTCTCAGCCACTGGACCAATTATATATATATATATATATATATATATATATATATATATATATATATATATATATATATATATATATATATATAGTTGATCCACTTTCTAAGACAAATATTTCAGCGGTAGAAAATTTACAGAACAAAAACCCTGATAAATAAAAGGAGGTTGTATATAGTTGATCCAGTTCCAAAGAAAAATATTTCAGCGGTTGAGAAATTTACAGAAGAACCCTAATAAATACATACTATTCCTGTATTTTTTTCTTTTCTTTCCTTTTCGTCTTTGTTTTACTCGTGTCTTCCTCTTAAAAGACAGTTAAGAAAAAACATATATATATATATATATATATATATATATATATATATATATATATATATATATATATATATATATATATATATATATATATATATATATATATATATATATATATATCTATATATATATATATATATATATATATATATATATATATATATATATAGATATATATATATATATATATATATATATATATATATATATAGATATATATATATATATATATATATATATATATATATACGCTATCCCTCTTTAACCTCCTTTTATTTATTAGGCTTTTACTTCTGTAAATTTCTCTAACGCTGCAATATTTTTCTTAGCAACTAATTAACTATATACAACCTCCTTTCATTTCTTATAGTATCTAAAACGCTATTCTCTTCTTTCAACCTCCCTTTATTTATTAGGCTCTTTCCGTAAATTTTTCTACCGCTGAAATATTTTTTCTTAGCAACTGAATAAACTATATACAACCTACTTTTATTATTAGGCTTTTTTCTTGTACAAATTTCTCTAACGCTGTAATATTTTTCTTAGCAACTGATAAACTATCTAAACGCCCTTCTTTTCCTTCAACCTCCTTTTATTTATTTGGCTTCTGTAAATTTCTCTACCTCACAAATATTTTTCTTAGCCTCTGGACCAATTATATATATATATATATATATATATATATATATATATATATATATATATATATATATATATATATATATATATATATAGTTCATCCAGTTGCTAAGAAAAATATTTCAGCGGTACAAAATTTACAGAACAAAAACCCTAATAAATAAAAGGAGGTTGTATATAGTTGATCCAGTTCCAAAGAAAAATATTTCTGCGGTTGAAAAATTTACAGAAGGACCCTAATAAATACATACTATTCCTGAATTTTTTCTTTTCTTTCCTTTTCGTCTTTGTTTTACTCGTGTCTTCCTCTTAAAATAGAGTTAAGAAAAAACATATCGGACGGTATTGGTGTTGACAACGTTAATAATTCTTGGCCGGACTAATATATATATATATATATATATATATATATATATATATATATATATATATATATATATATATATAGATATATATATATATATATATATATATATATTTATATATATATATATATATATATATATATATATATATATATATATATATATATATATATATATATATATATATATATATATATATATATATATATATATCACTTTAATTCACCGTACGTAATGTAATCCTGTATAACGAAGATTTACTTGTGTTTTTTTGTTCAGTCCGGCCAAGAATTCTTAACGTCCTCCACACCATAACTGTCCAATATGTTTTTTCTTAAGTGTCTTTTATCATCGTAACGGTCTCTAAATTAACTCAAGTAGCGACGGAAGACGAAACACAACGGGCAGTATGAAAATAAATGAATGTCTATATAAAATAACGGCAAATAAAAATAAACATTAGATTGCATAAAAAAATGGAGCTTTAAAATAATGAAGAAAAGGAAAGTTAGTCGTAGACTGAATATATATATATATATATATATATATATATATATATATATATATATATATATATATATATATATATATATATATATATATATATATATATATATATATATATATATATATATATATATATATATATATATATATATATATATATATATATATATATATATATATATATATATATATATATATATATATATATATATATATATATATATATATATATATATATATATATATATATATATATATATATATATATATATATATATATATATATATATATATATATATATATATATATATATATATATATATATATATATATATATATATATATATATATATATATATATATATATATATATATATATATATATATATATATATATATATATATATATATATAAGCGTGAAATATTAAGATATATTTTATTTCTGTGCGTCGGAAAGTAATTCTTTTTATAGCATTTCTTAATATTTTAGTAATTAGTTTATGAAAAATTATTTAAATATAGCAAGTAGAACGATAAAAGCATAAACTCAAAGCAGAGCTAAAATAGAACAGCATTTCAGTTACGTTGAAAAGATTTATCGTGCAAATCGATTTGCTTTGCGTAGTATTAATAAAGGATTAATGTTACTAATTGTTTTGCAGTAAAATATTGTTACTAAAGGTAGCTATGTAAGGGTCTGAAATTTGATTAATAAACTAATTACAGATAATTATTTGGAGAATTTATATACATAAAACTAGAATACTAAGATTAGGGGCTGGGTCTTTAGTTTGTGGAACAGTTTCCTTAATAAAATTATTTAGTGGTGTTACTAGTGTAATTGAATGGGATTTAGCAAGATTAAATTCATTATCAGTGGTGTTTGTTTTAATTTTTGATTGAATTTCGATACTTTTTTTGTGTTTTGTATTGCTTATTTCTGGGAGTGTGATGTATTATAGAGGTAGATATATGAAGGAGGATAAGTGTTTTAGTCGATTCATGTATTTGGTTTTAACTGCGGGAATCATATTTCTTAAAGGCCTCTCTAAGCGAGAAAAAGGAGATAAAATCATCACTCACGCAAACCATTTCATAATAATATATATCAACGCATTTGTGATCAGTTTATGCATCATCTGTTTTTGGGGGTTTATATCATGGCAAAAATTTGTCCCGTCGCTGCTACACGGTAAAGCCACAAATTTGGCCCGTCGCTGCTACACGGTAAAGCCACAAATTTGGCCCGTCGCTGCTACACGGTAAAGCCACAAAATTAGCCCGTCGCTACTACACGGTAAAGCCACAAATTTGGCCCGTCGCTGCTACACGGTAAAGCCACAAAATTAGCCCGTCGCTGCTACACGGTAAAGCCACAAATTTGGCATGTCGCTGCTACACGGTAAAGCCACAAATTTGGCCCCTCGCTGCTACACGGTAAAGCCACAAATTTAGCCCGTCGCTGCTACACGGTAAAGCCACAAATTTGGCCCGTCGCTGCTACCGGGCTAATATTAGTTTTATCAATGGGTATAATGGTTTTAAGTCCGAATTTAATTAGTATTCTTTTATGATGAGATAGCCTAGGTTAGTGTCTTCTGCTCTAGTATTTTTTTATCAACCCCACCAAGAAAGCCTACCAGCGCCAGAGGCCGAGGCAGAAATAAAATATCGGCACAAGTTTCTTCTCCAGCCGACTCATCCATCCCTGGAACAACCTCCCTTTAAAAGTAATAGGTACGGGGGCCATCAAATCCCTCAAAAATCATATTAACTGTTACTTCTTCGCGCCTGGAGTGAATTGAACGTACATGGCAAGTCCCTTTTGTTTGTTCCTTCTCAAGCCGACTCATCCATCCCTGGAACAACCTCCCAGTAAAAGTAATAGGTACGGGGGCCATCAAATCCCTCAAAAATCATATTAACTGTTACTTCTTAGCGTCTGGAGTGAATTGAACGTACACGGCAAGTCCCTTTTGTTTATCTGCGCTGCGGGGACCAAGTGGCTGTCGCGGATTGAAGCAGCGCAGCGGGCAGCCTCGTGATGAGCCGGTAAGCTTCCTGTTGCCTCCGTCTCTCCGTCTCTCCCATTTCCTCCACTTTCTGGCCCTCCGCCCTCACGTGTCTTGTTTTTTCCACTACAGAGAGAGAGAGAGAGAGAGAGAGAGAGAGATGCCTTAGGGAGAGAGCCTGAGGGAGAGCAAGGCGTCAACAGGGCAAGGACAAAGTGAGAGAGAGAGGGAGAGGGAGAGGGAGAGAAGGGATACCTGACCAAATGATCTCTTCAATGTTATTCCTCCTCCTCCTCCTCCTCCTCCTCGGGCAAGGGAGGAAGGGAGGGAGATAAATGCATCTTAACGCCCTTAGGAAAATTATCTCCCTTCCTCCTCCACCTCCTCCTTTCCTCTCCCTTCTTATCCTATCTTCCCCTTCCTCCCCATTCCATCTGTTGCTCTTCTCTCCCTCTCTCGCCCTTCCTCCCTCCCTTCCGCTCTCCCTTCCCCCCCCACCCTTTCCTCCCTTCCCATTAAATTCAGTTCAAGGACAATCAACAGTAGTAGTAGTAGTAGTAGTAGTAGTAGTAGTAGTAGTAGTAGTAGTAGTAGTAGTAGTAGTAGTAGTAGTAATAGTAGTATTTTTTTTTTAACGTTTCGCCTATTGCACCGGTAGGCTATTTTGGAGGTGCCTGGTAATCGCCCCCCTCCCGTTAAGGCGCAGGCAAGTGTTTATAATGGCGCCACCTTGCTAGGCCGGCGGGACGCAAACCAAGGACCTCCAGGACGCCGTGATGAATAATGCAAAAAGAAGAATCATGATAAAAAGGAAGTAGGAAATGAAACGATAAAAGAAAGTAGGAAATGAATGATAAAAAGAAAGTAGGAGATGAAATGATGAAAAAAGTGAAGGAAAAGAAGCAGATTCAGGTAAAAAAAGAAAATGAGAGATAATAAAATAATAATAATTGTGTAAATGAGGGAAAGGAAGAAAAATATAACAATAGCAATAAAAATAATGATAAGAAGAAGGAGAAGGAGAAGAAGAAAAGAAAAAGAAGAAAAAGAAGAAGAAGAGGAAAAGAAGAAGAAGAAGAGGAAAAAGAAGAAGAAGAAGAAGAAGAAGAAGAAGAAGAAGAGGAAAAAGAAGAAGAAAAAGAAGAAGTTGGAGAAGAAGAAAGAAGAAGAAGAAGAAAGAAGAAGAAGAAGAAGAAAATGAAGAAGAAGAAGGTAGAAGAAAATAATAACAAAAAGAAATTAGGAAAAATGACCAAATATGATGAGAGAGAGAGAGAGAGAGAGAGAGAGAGAGAGAGAGAGAGAGAGAGAGAGAGAGAGAGAGAGAGAGAGAGAGAGAGAGAGAGAGAGAGAGAATTATAGATAGGTTATAAGGCCAAAATGAACAAGATTGTGAGAGAGGGGAGAGAGAGAGGGAAAGGGGGAGGAAACGGAGAGGGAAGAGAGGGAGAAATAAATAAAAACAACAGAAGGGAGAGGGGAGAGGGAGAGAAAAAAAAGAGGAACGGGAGAGGTTAGAAGGGCAGCATGAACGAGAGAGAGAGAGAGAGAGAGAGAGAGAGAGAGAGAGAGAGAGAGGGAGAGGGAGAGGGAGATGAACGGAAGGACCTTAGGCAATGGATCAGGATGGGGAGGAGGAGGAGGAGGAGGGGAAGCATGGAAACTCGGAAGAGCACGCCACGTACCGTCTCGTAGGCCGTAACAAAACTGGGTGTGATAGTAGAGAAATTGCTAAGACACGTTCACCTCACGTTCAAGTCACGTTCGCTGCACTCCTGACGCGAGGAAGGAACGGTCGAGGCGATGCTGAAAGGGGTTAAAGGTCGTTTTTTGCACACTAACACAATCTGCAGGAAGGTTGTTGCCGTGGCGAATGACTCGGTTTGCGAACATGACTCGGTTTGCGAACATGAAACTGTATTGCGTCGAGGAGGAGGAAGAAGGAGGAAGAAAAGAAAAGAGAGATAGACAGATAGATAGACAGAGTGGAGAGAGAGAGAGAGAGAGAGAGAGAGAGAGAGAGAGAGAGAGAGAGAGAGAGAGAGAGAGAGAGAATAGGTACACATTTTATTTCTATCTTTTGGGTAATTCCGAAGAGAAGGATCAACAGTTGGGTGAGCTGCACGCTAATACCCCAGGCCAGGATTCGAACCCCGGCCCACAGACTCATAAGTAGACACGCCAACCACTGCGCCACGGAGGGGGAGTGATAGAGCGACAAACACACGAACACACATTTTTTGTTACCTGTTTAGTGAGATTAATTAAGGACAGGTAAGATGTTGCCAGGTGACTCTCTCTCTCTCTCTATCCCTCTACCACTCTCTCTCTCCCTCTCCCTCTCTCCCTCTTTCTCCTTCCCTGATACCAATATCCTTCACCCACGCGCGCACACACACACACACACACACACACACACACACACACACACACACACACGGGGAGGGAACTATTGATAAAAAGTAAATAGAAAAGAGGAAAAAAGAGGAGGAAGAGGATGAGGAGAAAAAGAGGAGGAGGAGGAGGAGGAGGAGGAGGAAGAGGAGGAGGAGGAGGAGGAGGAGGAGGTAGACAAAAACTAGAAAACAAATTTAAGAAAATGGAAAACAAGAGAGGAAAAAAAGGAGGAAGGGGAGGAAGAGGAGGAGGAGCAGGAGGAGGAGGAGGAGGAGGGAAGAATCTTGTAATAATTTCCCTTTACAAGCTAATTAGGCCTTTGCCCCCCTTGAGAGAGAGAGAGAGAGAGAGAGAGAGAGAGAGAGAGAGAGAGAGAGAGAGAGAGAGAGAGAGAGGATAGATAGAAAAAAAGATAGCGATAGATAGATTTTATTTCTCTCTTATGTTTCTGTCCATGGCTGGGGTAGGCTTTAATGGTATGGTCAGGTGGTCGGACCCAGCTCGATGTGGCGCAGGCAAGTGTTTATAGTGGCGCCATCTTGCCCCGCGGAGTTCACTTTTTATTCTCCTTTTAGAGAGAGAATCCAGAGTTCGGGTTGATGAGTGGTCTTCAGGACAGCACGTGGGTAGTCCTGGGCCACTCGGCGGTGACTGAAAAAGCTCAATTGTGGCAGCGGGCAGGACTCGAACCCGTGTCCTCCTGGAAGCGGCGCCGGCACGCTAACCACTCAGCCACCGCCTCCCAAAATAGATAGACAGAAAGATAGATAGATGTAGATAGATAGATAGATAGATAGATAGAGAGAGAGAGAGAGAGAGAGAGAGAGAGAGAGAGAGAGAGAGAGAGAGAGAGAGAGAGAGAGAGAGAGAGAGAGGAAGGGTGGAGTTCCCTTACTTCCTGCCTTCCCTCTCCCTCTCTCTCCCTTCCTCCATTCCTTCCTCCATTAAGCCGCGCCTGTACACACACACACACACACACACACACACACACACACACACACACACACACACACACACACACACATACAAACAACAGGCATTCTTTCCTCCCTTTTTTCCCTCCACTTATCTTCTCTCCCCTCCTCCCTTCCTCCCCTTTCTTCCTCCTCCCCTTTCTTCCTCCTTCTCTCCTCCCCTTTCTTCCTACGTCCCTTCACTCTTTCCTCCTTCATTTTCCTCCCTTTTGTATCTCCTTCTCTTCCTTCCTTTCTTCCTTTCCTCCCTTTCTTCCTCTCTTTTTCCCTTCCATCTTCCTCTTATTTTCCTCCATTTTGTATCTCCTTCTCTTCCTTCCTTTCTTCCTTTCTCCCTTTCCTCCCTTTCTTCCTCTCTTTTTCCCTTCCCTCTTTCTCTCATTTCCCTCCCATCTATTACCTCATTCTCTTCCCCTTCTTCCTTCCTTTCTTCTTTCTTCCGTTCTCTTCCTCCTTCTTTTCTCTCTCTCCTTGTTTCCTTATATTTTCTCTTCCTTTTTGTTCCACCCTTGAGGGCCCAACAGTAAGAAGAAGGACTCATTAGACAATCTATTTTCACTGGACAAGAGACTCCTACGAGATATAACGCAGGTCTTCAATTTCTCAAGAAGTTCAGTTACCTCGACCAATCCAAGTATTTTGAGCTACAAACTAACTTTTTTTTTCTCTCTTTTGGCTACTCTTGACTTTTTACTTGTGTTGGAGCGGCGAGTAACAGGCTTTTTTTGTACTTTTTTTGTTGCCCTTGAGCCGCACTTTGATGTAAAAAAAAAAACTTCAGAACTAGAAGGAACGGTGTACATATTCAAGCGAAGCGATGTAGCACACAGGCAATGGCAAGAGTTGTTTTTCATAGCTAGTCATCCGTCACTGCAACAACCTTCCCTCAGAGGTAGTTAGTGCGAATACCATCAACTCCTTTAAAAATCGAATCGACCGTCATTTCGCTGCGTCAGGATTAAATTGAATATCGAAGTGCTTTCATCTGCTCTTTGGCACCAAGCAACAGTCGAGCAGATTAAATCACCATAGCGGGCAACCTCGTAATGAGCCAACAGTAAGAAGAAGAACTCATTAGACAATCTATTTTCACTGGACAAGAGACTCCTACGAGATATAACGCAGGTCTTCAATTTCTCAAGAAGTTCAGTAGATATCTGTTGCCTGCGTTTACAAGTGTCCATGTTTCCTCCTCCTTCTCTTCTTCCTCCTCCTCCTCCTCCTCCTCCTGAACACAGTGACACTCTTGAGGGCCATTCCCTGGTGTAATAATGGCACTGTGCCTTGTTCATGTCTAAAAGGGGGGGGGGGTGAGGGTAGGGGAGGGGAAGGGGAAGGGGAGGAATGGGGATGTTCGTGGTTAGGAAGACAAGGAGGTGATGTGTTGAAGGGAAGGAAGGGAAGGGGAGAGGAGAAGGAAGGGGAAGGAAGGGAAGGAGAGGAAAAGGAAGAGGAAAGAAGGGAAGGAAAGGAGAAGTAAGGGGAAGGAAGGGAAGGAGAGGAGAAGGAAAGGGAAGGAGAGGAAAAGGAAGAGGAAAGAAGGGAAGGAGAGGAGAAGTAAGGGGAAGGAAGGGAAGGAGAGGAAAAGGAAGAGGAAAGAAGGGAAGGAGAGGAAAAGGAAGAGGAAAGAAGGGAAGGAAAGGAGAAGTAAGGGGAAGGAAGGGAAGGAGAGGAGAAGGAAGGGGAAGGAAGGGAAGGAGAGGAGAAGTAAGGGGAAGGAAGGGAAGGAGAGGAAAAGGAAGAGGATAGAAGGGAAGGAAAGGAGAAGTAAGGGGAAGGAAGGGAAGGAGAGGAAAAGGAAGAGGATTGAAGGGAAGGAGAGAAGTAAGGGGAAGGAAGGGAAGGAGAGGAAAAAGAGGATTGAAGGAAGAGGAGGAGAAGGAAGGAACGGAAGGAGAGGACGGTAAGGAAGGAAGGAAGGAGAAGGAAGGGGAAGGAAGGGAAGGAGAGGAAAAGGAAGAGGAAAGAAGGGAAGGAAAGGAGAAGGAAGGGGAAGGAAGGGAAGGAGAGGAGAAGTAAGGGGAAGGAAGGGAAGGAGAGGAAAAGGAAGGGGAAGGAAGGGAAGGAGAGGAAAAGGAAGAGGAAGGAAGGGAAGGAAAGGAGAAGTAAGGGGAAGGAAGGGAAGGAGAGGAAAAAGAAGAGGAAAGAAGGGAAGGAAAGGAGAAGTAAGGGGAAGGAAGGGAAGGAGAGGAAAAGGAAGAGGAAAGAAGGGAAGGAAAGGAGAAGTAAGGGGAAGGAAGGGAAGGAGAGGAAAAGGAAGAGGAAAGAAGGGAAGGAAAGGAGAAGTAAGGGGAAGGAAGGGAAGGAGAATAAGGAAGGAAGGAAGGAGAGGAAAAGAGAAGGAAGGAAGGAAGGAGAAGGAAGGAAGGAAGGAGAGGAGGAAAAGAAGGGAAGGAGAGGAGAAGTAAGGGGAAGGAAGGGAAGGAGAGGAAAAGGAAGAGGATAGAAGGGAAGGAAAGGAGAAGTAAGGGGAAGGAAGGGAAGGAAAGGAGAAGTAAGGGGAAGGAAGGGAAGGAGAGGAGAAGGAAGAGGAAAGAACGGAAGGAGAGGAGAAGGAAGGAAGGAGAGGAAAGGAAGAGGAAAGAATGGAAGAGGAGAAGGAAGGAGAGGAAGGAAGGAGAGGAAGGAAGGGAAGGAAGGAGAAAAGGAAGGAAGGGAAGGAGAGGAGAAGGAAGGGGAAGGAAGGGAAGGAGAGGAAAAGGAAGGGGAAGGAAGGGAAGGAGAGGAGAAGGAAGGGGAAGGAAGGGAA
>NC_066519.1:22196442-22203942 GCF_024679095.1 Eriocheir sinensis
AGAGAGAGAGAGAGAGAGAGAGAGAGAGAGAGAGAGAGAGAGAGAGAGAGAGAGATGTGCAAATTCACTCCTTGTCTCAGTGCCCGGGCGGTGAGGCGTGGAAAAGTGGGGGGGGAGAAGAAGAAGAGGAGGAGGAGGAGGAGGAGGAGGAGGAGGAGGAGATTTGCAGCTGGTTACGGCCCGCTGGTCACCTCCTCCTCCTACACCCCTCCTCTTCTTTCTCCTCCTCCTCCTCTTCTTCCCATTGCTACCCTTCTGACAAGGTCGAAAAGGAAGAGGAGAAGTAGAAGAACATAGAAGATAGATAGACAGAAGAAGAAGAAGAAGAAGAGGAAGAGCAAGAAATAGAAGATAGATAATTGGATAGATATATAGATAAAATAATATGAAATAGAAGAAGAAAAAATGTAGAAGAAGACAAGATAAAGATAGAGATAAAAATAGATAGATATAAAAAACGATCTTCAGGTATATTATTTTCCCAGGTAAGTGTTAATTAAGCGGGTAATTAGGGGAGGTGAGGAGAGCTTACCTGTGTTCTCTCGTCCGCAGGTAAGGCGAGGCGGCTGATGCTGACGATGGTACAGGTGGAGGCGAAGCGTCTTCTCACCTGCGTCTTAATTGGTAGCCAGGTGTTGCAAGGTGGTCTCTCTCTCTCTCTCTCTCTCTCTCTCTCTCTCTCTCTCTCTCTCTCTCTCACATTTACTCCGTCACATCTCTTCCTTTTTCTGTTATTTTCTCCTTTCTTTTATTTTACTTGTTTCCTCGTCTTTTTCTTTTCCTTCTTTTATCTCATCTTTCTTTCCTTATTCTTCTTTATCGCCTCTATTCCCTTTTTTCCTTTTTCTTTTTTCCCTTTTTTTTTGGTTTTCTTTCCTTCCCATCTTTATCTCACACATCTTTCTCTCCCTTTCTTTATTCCTCTGTTTCTTTCATTTTTTCCTTCTCTTTTCTTCCCATGTAATTCTCACTTCTCTTTTCTTCTCTGTTTCCTCCTTTCCTTTTTTTATCCCACATCTTTTCCCTTTCTCTTTTTCCTCTCTTTGTTTCCTTCTTTCTCTTCTCTATTTTCTTCCCTTCCTTCTTTATCTCACATCTTTTCCCTTTCTCTTCTTCCTCTCTCATTGTTTCATTCTTTCCTTTATTTCACAGCTTTTCCCCCATTGCTTCTTCTCTTCTCTTTCCCTTCCTTCCCATCATTTACCTTTCCTTCTACATCATTTTGACGCTTCCTCACACACCCTAACCACACCCACACCTATCTCCCCTTCTCTATTCCTTTCTCATTCATTTTCTTTCTTTTCTCTTCCCTTGTAATTCTCTCTTCTCTTTAATTTCTTCTCTCATTTGTCTCATCCTTTTCCCTTATCATCGTTTCCTTTATTTAATATTTCAACGATTTTCCCCCTTTGCTTCCTTCTCTTTCTTTCCCTTCCCATCATTTATCTTCCCTTCTACATCATTTTGACCCACACCTTTCCCTTCCCTTCCTTTCTTTATCCTTACACTCCATCAGTCTGACCCTTCCTTAAACACCTACCCACACCCACACCCACACACCCACAGGAGGCATCTTAACAATACATGAAATTCCAAACACACGTGAATTGAAAAAATATTCCTTTTATTCCTTCTGTTCCGAGGACGAAGTGGTTTATGTACACAAGATTTACAAGAGATATTTACAGGCTGTTTAAATAACCTTAGTTGACACACACTTGGCGATACTTACACTTACAGGAGAGCCGCGAGGGGGGACGAAAAAAAAAAGTGTAGACAGACAGAGACAGACACATAGACAACACATATTATGACCAACCCAGTGACCCCGTGTGTGTGTGTGTAAGAGAGTGACTACAGTTGCCTTACATGTATTATTATTTTTTATATATCTGGCTGACAACTGCAGAGAGAGAGAGAGAGAGAGAGGGGGCGTATGTGTCTGGGGGGATGTGTCTGTGGGGGTTGTCAACATCCTGTGGGGTGACATCCTGTGGGTCCAGAGAGAGAGAGAGAGAGAGAGAGAGAGAGAGAGAGAGAGAGAGAGAGGGGGGGTCACTGGGAGGCACGGAACACAAAACAGCAATAATAATAATAATAATAATGTCACATCATTTCTTCAACGAAACTCATCATTGTCATTATCATCATCAACGCGACTCACACACGAGAACGGAACGCTTGTCTGTCTACCTGGCCGTGCTAATTAGGGGAGCACAGGTGATGGGGGTCAGGTGTAGTAGTAGTAGTAGTAGTAGTAGTAGTAGTAGTAGTAGTAGAAGGAGGAGGAGGAGGAGAGGCATAGGAGGAAGAAGGGAGGAGAAGAAAATAGAAAGGAACAGAAATAGTTGTAGTAGTAAAATTAATAGTAGTTGTAGTAAATAGTAGTAGGAGGAGGAGGAGGAAGAGGAAAAAAAAGAAGGAAGAAAGGGACTGAATAGAATATAAAGAAAATAGAAGCAGTAAAGGAGATGGAAAAAGTTTAGAAAGGAAGGATAAAAAGGTAAAAGAAAATAAAGAATAAATACAAAATAAATGCAACAAAGGATGAGAATAACATTAGGACATAACAATGACTGACTCCACCCCTTCCCCTCCTTCCTCCCTCTCTCCTCTTCTTCCCCTCTCTCCTCCACTCTCGTAATGCCCTTCAATTTGGGGAGAGGAGGAAGGGGAGGAAGAGGAGAGAAAGGGAAAGGGGAGGAGGTAAAGGGGGGACAATTTTTACCTTACCTAACATCACACACCTGTCGCTAATGAGTTAATTAATTACACCTGCACACACCTGTACAAAAGTAGAAAATAGCTCGTCGTCTTCTTCACTTTCCATTTTCTTTCTTTAATTTTCACTCACTTTTATTTATTTGAGTTCATTAATTGACTGACTTTTCTGGAGTTATTATTAATTAGGGAACGTTAATTATTTGGGCTCTGGCTCCAGCACACACACACACACACACACACACACACACACACACACACACACACACACACACGCACTTTTAAGTAACAAAATTTGAGATCGACCAGTAACCGCTAACCTACACACACACACACACACACACACACACACACACACACACACACACACACACACACACACACACACACACACCGCGGTTTTGTCTAAGGGGAAGAAAAGGGGAGAGGGAAGGAATGAGGGAGGGGAAGGGGAGGAAAGACACATTTTTGGCTACACGAAGGGGAAGAGGAGAGAGAAGGGAAGGGGAGGAAAGAAGTGGGAGCAGAATACCTCCCACCCCTCCTCGTTACCTCCCCCCCTTCCCTTCCCTTCACTCTCCCTCCCTTCCTCTCTCCCTCCTCCTCCTCTCTCCCCCTCCCTCTCCCCCATCACACACACACACACACACATACAACCTTATCACTTAACTTATGTAAAAAAAATTAGTGTATCTTTAACAAATAAATAAATAACACATGTACAATAATTGATCTAAAATTAATTAAAGAGAGAAAGTAGAGACACGGGGAAAGAGAGAAAATAAGAGGAAAAAAGAAAGAGAGGAAAATAAAGAAAGAAACAAACAAATAATTATCTTTGGATGCGTTTAGGACTTAGAGGAAGTGAAAACGTTACTTCAGTATTATTATTTTTTCACGTTTTCCTTCTTAATTGTTTTTCGTCGGGTAATGCGAAGGAAGGAAGGAAGAGGGAAGGAAGGAGAGAAGGAAGGCAGGAGGAAAGGAGAGAAGGAAAGGAAGGCAGGAGGAAAGGAGAGAAGGAAAGGAAGGCAGGAGGAAAGGAGAGAAGGAAGGGAGATGAGAAAAATAATGGTGATAGAAATAATGAATAGCTAAGGTCTGACTTGTTCCATCATAGACACGAGAGAGAAATGAAAGAAGAGGAAGGAAGGAAAAATAATAATAATAATAAATAGATTTGGTTTGGTTGTGAAAGTTTAATATACAATAGACAGATAGATAGAAAGATAGAGATAAGCAGAGATACACACTCACGAACACACGTTAAAGAGAGAGGAGGGAAGAGAGGAAGGAAAAATTGTCGGAAAAAAAGAGGAAAAAAAGGATCCTCGCATTACCCGCAGTTCCCTCACACCCACTGGCGGAGGGTTGGTTTGGCGTCTCTAGCACTCGACCCAGTCACTCCCTGGCACCACTTCGATACCCCTCACTTGGCACTCACTCGCTTCACCGGGCTAAACCTCAGTGGCGATGTAGTTTTCGTCGTAGTGTTCCTCAATGACGTAGACACTGGAGGGCGTGGTACAGGTGGAGGGCGTGCAGGTGGAGGAGAGCGTGTGGGTGGAGTTGTGCATGTCCCCTCCACTCCCTCCACCTCCACTGCTGGTGTTGGTGCTGGTGGTGCTGCCGCCGACTCCACATCCGCCTCCGCCTCCTCCACTACTACCACCACCACTACTGCAGCCCCCGCCGCCGCCGCCTCCACCGCCACCGCGTTTGCTGTAGACATCACTGTGGGGAGAAGAGAGGGTGGGGTCAGGGGGGGTGAGGGGCTGGGGGGTTATGTCTATGGGGTTTATGTGTGTGTCTGGGGGTTGTGTCCATGGGGCTTGTCAATATACTGTGGGAGGGACGTCCTGTGTGGAGAGAGAGAGAGAGAGAGATGCATATAGATCAACACACACACACACACACACACGGACGCTCACCTGTGGCTGTGGGTGCGGGGCAGCATGGCGTCGGGGAAGGCCTTGCAGGGCGCGGCGCCGTACTCGGAGGTGGGCGTTGTGCGCGGCGGCGCGGCGTCGAAGTCCTTCTCGAGGCGGTCGGCGAGGGAGAGGCGCGAGACATCGGTGTTGATCGTCTTGGTGCTGCGCGCCGGCACGATGGAGTAGGCGTTCTCCGTGGGTTTCTTGTAGTCGTGGGCGTCGTGGTGGTGGTGGTGGTGGTGGTGGTGCGGGAGGTGGCGCGGCGCGGGGCCGGGCGGCGGCGGCGGCGGCGCGTGGTGGGTGTTGAGCGGCTTGACGGGGTACTCGAGGGCGTTGAAGATCATGTGGTCCTCGAGGCACTTGTTGTTGTTGGCGGCGTTGACGGCGTTGTGCACCGTGTTGGCCTCGTTCTGGCGCCGCGCCTCCTCGTCCTGGCGAGCGCGCTCGCGCTGCCGTCGCCGCTTCATGCACACGATGACCAGCACGGACACCACGGCCAGCACGGGCACGGCGATGCTGAACACCACCACCAGCACCACCTGCGCCGCCGACATGGTCTCCGTCACGGGGTCGGCGCGCGGCACGATGGAGCCGGTGGGGATGGAGCAGCGCGGGCCGCCGAACCCGTCAGGGCAGGAGCAGGTGAAGCCGCCTGCCAGGGCCGGGGCCTCCCGGCAGTACCCGCCGTTGTGACAGGGGTTGGAGGCGCAGGCCGCGGCGGGCACCGTGGCACGCTCCGTGCACTGCCTGCCGCCCCAGCCCGCCGGGCACTGGCACGTGAAGCCGTTGACGCGGTCCACGCACACGCCGCCGTGGGCGCAGGGCGCGCCGCGGCACTCGTCCACGTTGGTCTGGCACAGGTCGCCCACGAAGCCCGGCACGCAGCGGCACACGTACGAGTCCACGGCGTCCACGCACGTGCCGCCGTTGAGGCACGGCCGGTGCGCGCAGTCGTCGATGTTGACCTCGCAGCGCGGGCCCGTGTAGCCCACGCCGCACACGCAGGTGAAGCCGTCGTGCTCGTCCACGCAGGCGCCGCCGTTGAGGCACGGGGCCGAGGCGCACTCGTTGACGGGCCGCTCGCAGCTGGGGCCCTCGAAGCCGGCGCGGCAGAGGCAGCGGTAGCCGGTGGGCGTGTCGGTGCAGGTGGCGCCGTGGCGGCAGGGCCGGTCGGTGCAGGACTGGCCGGAGATCTGGCAGTACTGCCCCGTGTACCCGGAGGGGCACTGGCACACGAAGTTGTCGTCGCCGGTGTCGAGGCAGGTGCCGCCGTTCTGGCAGGGCGTGGTGGCGCACGTGTCGTTGATGATCTCGCAGTTGGTGCCGGAGAAGCCCGCGGGGCACTCGCAGGTGTAGGAGCCGGGCTCGGTGTTGTAGCAGGTGCCGCCGTTCTTGCAGGGGCGGTGGTTGGTGCAGTAGTTGAGGTCGGCGTTGCAGAAGAGGCCGCCCCAGCCCTCGTCACAGTTGCACTGCCACGGCTTCTCGCAGCTCCCGTACTGGCACCCCGGGTACTTCACGCACTGGTCGCAGTTGGGGCCCTGCCAACCCATGTGGCACCTGGGGGACACAAACAGGGGGGGTTAACACACTGACCACACACACACACACACACACACACACACACACACACACACACACACACACACACGCCTGTCCTCAGCCTTCCTTGTGTTACAGGACGCGGGGCAGCCCGGCGCCGGCAGGACACAGGAAGGAGGAAGACCAGACTCCCGGGGCACATCTGTCTGCCACAGCCCTCCAGGCACCCCGCCCCGCCGCCACCTGGACCCCCTCTAGCGGTACTAATGTCCACCAGACGTGTCCTGCCCCCCCCCCCCCCTCCCCCTCCCCCTCACACCAACTCATGCCCCCGCGGTGGTGGGCTTCTCCTTCCGTGAGAACGTGGCACTGGGCCTCCTCCTCCTCCATCCCCCCCTCCCCCCTGCAGCTGTCCATCCTCTTTCGCCGCCTCCGCCGGTTCCATCTTCCTTCCTCTTGGCTATTATCTCCCTCTTCTTCCATCTCCTCCTCCTCCTTCACTGGGCACCCCTATTAGTCTTCCTCTTCGATTATACTAGTGGGAGGCGGTGGGGTAACACTGAGGAGGAGGAGGAGGAGGAGGAGGAGGAGGGGCAGTTGTTGTTTTCCTACCTAAGACAAACTAAAGCTGCTTCTGTCTCTTCACACACACACACACACAGTAGGCCTATCACACATAATAATACATTCACAATATTAACCACTATCTCTTAACTTCCTCCTCCTCCTGATAACATAATTCTGTACCAACACCACCACCACCACCACCACCACTACTACTACTACTACTACTACTACTTATACTTACTTGCACTCGTCGGGTTTGTGGCAATATCCCGTCTTATCGTGACATCCTTCCCGACAAATGGCTGCAAGAGAGGGAAAAAAAGGGAAATTAGCAACGGACGGGATTAAAGTTGGTGAATTAAGTTTTACGGATGGGAAAAAAGTTGAATTAAGTTACGGATGGGGGAAAAAAAGGGGAAATTAGCAAACTGACGGGAAAAAAGGTGAATCAAGTTACGGATGGGAAGTTACAAAATTAATTACCTTCTTTTGCAGTCAAGGAAAGATACAGGTTATGGGAATTTAGTTTACTGATGGGGGAATAAAGTTAGATGTTATTTTTTATCATTAATGTTATTTTTATTGTTTTGTTGAGTGATGGAGGAGGATAAAAATTTGGAGAGAAGACAAAATAAATGAATAAAGAAGAAAATAAGGAAGCGTTCTTTTCTTTATACTCCTTCCAAGTCACACACACACACACACACACACACACACACACACACACACACACACACACACA
>NC_066519.1:22206442-22231442 GCF_024679095.1 Eriocheir sinensis
CTCCTCCTCCTCTTCTTCCCACACATAATCAGAAAGAGGTAAGGTTTTTGCAGAGTGAGGGACAGAAACCAACGCTCCTCCTCCTCCTCTTCTTCTTCCTCCTCCTCCTCCTCCTCCCGCTTCCATCACTTCTAAACCTAACAGCCTCCCTCCCCAACATCTTGCCCCCTCTTCTTCTTCTTCTTCTTCTTCTTCCTCCTCCTCTTCACCTTCCTTCTACTTCCATCACTTCTAAACCTAACAGCCTCCCTCCCCACCATCTCCCCCCCTCCTCCTCCTCCTCCTACTACTACTACTACTTCTACTACATCTAAACCTAACTTAACCTCCCTCACCACCACCTCCTCCACTATTAACGAGAAGAGGAAGAAGGGAGAGTTATTGAAGTGGAGTTTGGCGTGAAGTGTTAATGAAGTGACGCGCTTGTTTGGGTGTTTGGCCACTTATATAAACACCCGTTGAAGTGTGTGTGTGTGTGTGTGTGTGTGTGTGTGTGTGTTAGGTAAAGTGGTGTATTCGTATGAATGGTTAAAGGGGAGGAGGAAGAGAGGAAGAGGAGAGGAAGAGGAGAGGAAGAGTAGGAGGAGCATGAAAGAGGAGTAGGAAGAGGATGAAGAAAGAGGAGTAGGAGGAGGAGGAAGAAAGAGGAATAGCAGGAGAAGGAGGAGAAGCAAGAAAGAGGAGTAGGAGGAGGAGGAAAGAGAAGTGGAGAGAAGGAGGAAAAAGAGGAGAAAATTGGAGGATTATTATTATTATCAACAGAAGTAAAAGTATAAAGAGGAGGAAGAAGAGGAGGAGGAAGAGGAGGAGGAAGAAGAGGAGGAGGAAGAGGTGAATACAAAAGAGGAACAGGAGAAAAGAAAGAAAACAACAACTAAAACGAGCTACATCACATCCTTAGAGAGAGAGAGAGAGAGAGAGAGAGAGAGAGAGAGAGAGAGAGAGAGACGTAGGGGACAGGTATTTCCCACTCTTTATTATTACACAGGTAAGAAAAACACACCTGAGGGCTCGTGTGTGTGTGTGTGTGTGTGTGTGTGTGTGTGTGTGTGTGTGTGTGTGAGAGAGAGAGAGAGAGAGAGAGAGAGAGAGAGGGAGCGAGAGAGCCGAGCCAGCAAGCCCCTGTGTGTGTGTGTGTGTGTGTGTGTAAGTGTCTGTGTAGGTGTAGACGTGTGTGTGTGTGTGTGTGTGTGTGTGTGTGTACGTGTGTGTGTGCGCATGACTAGGAGGAGCGGGTTGACTGCATGGACCGTGGGAAAGATTGTGGAGGAGGAGGAGGAGGAGGAGGAGGTGGAGGTGGAGGAGTTGCCGTCGCCACCACCTTCCTCTTCTCCTCCTCCTCTTCCTCCTCCCTCAAGTAAAACAAACAAAAAAGATATAGAAAAATAGAGCAAACAGGAGGAGGAGGAGGAAGAGGAGGAAGAGGAAGAGGAGGAGATAAAAAGAGGAAATAAAAATATCGCTAAATGGCAACTTTTCGCAACGGAGGAAGAGGAGGAAGGAGGGAGGAGGGAGAGGGGGGGGTTGGTAACTGCTCAAGAAGCCTACCTCTGTCTTCCCTCCTCCTCCTCCTCTCTTCCCCTCTTCTTCCCCTTTGCAATTACCACGTTCAAGCAGTATTTCTTGTGAACTCTCTCTCTCTCTCTCTCTCTCTCTCTCATAATACTATACTTTCTTTTCCCAAACCATTTTTTTCATTTTTATTTCTATTGCTAAAGAAGAATAAGGAAAAGTATGATAGGAAAGAAAGGAAGGAAAAGAAAATGATGGGAAATAAGAGTAAGAAAATATTGGAAAGGGAAGGAAAAGACAAGGAAGGGTAAGATTGGAGTATTTCAGAGTAGAAGGAAAGAAAGGAAGAAAGGAAGATAAGAGGAAAGGGAAGGAATTATAAGGTGGTCTGAAGGAAGGAAAAGAAGGAAGGCAATGGAAAGGAAGGAAGAGAAGAAAGGAAAAATGAAAGGAAGAAAGGATAACAGCGGAAGGACAGAAGAATGTAAGTGAAATGAAGAAAATAAAAGAAGGAAAGTAAAGAAAATAAGATTAATGCGAATAAGGAAAATCGAAAAATAATAACGAATGAGAAAAACAAACGAAACAAAAATAAGGAGAAAGAAAAATAACGAAGAAGACGAAAGAAAATAAATGAGAAAAAATATGAAGTATAGAAAAAATAAATGAATGAATGAAGCTTTCCGAAACCGTTAGAGAGAGAGAGAGAGAGAGAGAGAGAGAGAGAGAGAGAGAGAGAGAGAGAGAGAGAGAGAGAGAGAGAGAGAGAGAGAGAGAGAACCGCCACCATTACTAGCACTACTTAGATGATGAATGAGAGAGAGAGAGAGAGAGAGAGAGAGAGAGAGAGAGAGAGAGAGAGAGAGAGAGAGAGAGAGAGAGATTAAAGCTAGCTCTACCTCGTGTTCAGTTTAGTTAACGAGACCAACTGAGGAAGAAGCAAAGGACAAAAACTAGTTCCTTCTTCCTCTCTCTCTCTCTTTAAGGGATATAAATTTATTCATTCAGTCATATCGTGTTTTTTTAATGGTTTGTCTTAGAGAGAGAGAGAGAGAGAGAGAGAGAGAGAGAGAGAGAGAGAGAGAGAGGTGAAGAGGGTGTGGGAAGTGGCTGGTCAGAGTTTCCGGTGGGAGAAAATTAAGTAAAGGAAATAAAAGAAGGAAAAGAAGAAAAAGGAGGAAGGAAAAGAAAGAATAAAATGACCCGAGGAAGAAAAAATAAACTAAATTCTAAACATTAACGAAACTAACGAAAGAATGAGAAGAAAGGAAGAAAATAAAGGAAAATATATAATAAGGAGGAGGAAAGATAGAAGAGGAAGAGGAGGAAAGAGAAGTAAAGGAAAAGGAAGAAAACAGAGATAAGACAATAAGAAAGGAAAATAAGAATGAAAGAGCAAAAAGGAGTAGAGAGAAATAGATAAAAGAGGTAGACAGAAAGGACAGAACAAAAAAATAAATAAAATTAAATAAGAAAGAGGAAGGAGAGGAAGGAGAATAGAAGAAAGAGAAGGGAAGAGAAAAGGAAAGAAGAGGATAAGGAGAAAGAAGAAAGAGAAGGGAAGAGAAAGGGAAAGAGGATAAGGAGGAAGAAAGAAAAGCGAAGGGAAGAGAAAGGGAAAGAGGATAAGGAGGAAGAAAGAAAAGCGAAGAGAAAGGGAAAGAAGAGGATAAGGAGAAAGAAGAAAGAGAAGGGAAGAGAAAGGGGAGGAAAGGATAAGAAGATAAAATAAACGAAGAGAAAGAAAGGACGATAAAGTATTTTTGGAGAACGAGGAATACGCAATAACAATAATAACAACAATGAGAGGAAAGAACAGGATAAGAAATAAAGACAAAGGAGAGGAAGAGGCAGAAAAAGAGTAAGAAGGGAAAAGGAAGGACGATATAGAGGAAGACAAAGATAAATAAGAAAAGAAAGGATAAAGGAGAGGAAGACAAAAAGAATTAAAAAAAGAAAATGAAGGAAAAAGGAGAGAAAAAGAGGGAAAAGTAAGAAAAAGTAGAGGAAAAGATAGAAAAAGAGATAAGAAGAGAAAAGAAAGGATAAACGAGAGGGAGACAATGAAAGAGAAATAAGAAGAGAAAAGGGAAGGAAAAAGGAGAGAAAAAGAGAAGAGAAAAGTAAGGACAAAGTAGAGGAAAAGATAAAAAAAGATAAATAAGAAGAGAAAAGAAAGGATAAAGGAGTTGACAGAAAAAGAGAAGAGAAAAATAAGAAACATGCAACCGTACATCATCACCACCACCACCACCACCGCTGCCAGACACCACCAAAGAGTCTCCAGCCAACCCGTCAACCAGCATTTTGACCTCCGCAGGTAAAGGTGTGTTAAAAAGACTCACTCAGGTGGAGCGACAACCCTGGGAACCACCACGGAGGAGGAGGAGGAGGAGGAGGGAGGGGGAAGAGAGGGAAGAAAGGAAGGAAAAAGAGGCAGAAGGGACTGATAAATGACGAGAGAGAGAGAGAGAGAGAGAGAGAGAGAGAGAGAGAGAGAGAGAGAGAGAGAGAGAGAGAGAGAGAGAGAAAAGGGGGGAGGAGAGAAAAGGGGAGAGAAAAGGAGAGAAAAGGGGAGAGAAAAGGAGAGAGAGAGAGAGAGAGAGAGAGAGAGAGAGAGAGAGAGAGAGAGAGAGAGAGAGAGAGAGAAATAATAATAATAATAATAATAATAATAATAATAATAATAATAATAATGAGACAATTCAACGTAACAAGGAAGGGAAAGAAAAAGAAAGAAAATAACAGAAACAAAGACTAAAGGACAAATGGCGAGGATAGGAAAGAAAAAAAGAAAAAAAGAAAAAAGGAAGAGAAGAAGAAGCGTGGGAACGAAAGCGAAATGCGAGAAATGAAAATAAAAGAATAAAGAAAATGAGGAAGAGAAAAAAATGAGAGAGAGAGAGAGAGAGAGAGAGAGAGAGAGAGAGAGAGAGAGAGAGAGAGAGAGAGAGAGAGAGACTGTCACGATCAAAGAAAATAAAAATAAAGAAAAAAAAAGTCGAAATAACAAAAGGACAAGATCATCACATTTATATATTAACGAAACGAAGGAAGAGGAGGAGGAGGAGGAGGAAGACGAAGGGGAAAAGAAGAGGAAAAAGGAGGAGGGAAGATGAGAAGGAAGGATAAGAAATGAGAAGGGAAGGAGGAGGAGGAAGAAGAGGGAAGAAGAGGAGGAAGGAGGAAGGATAAATGGAAGAAGAGAAACAGGAGGAAGGATAAATAATGAAAGGGAAGAGGAAAGGAAGAGGAGGAGGAGGAAGAAGAGGAAGAGGAGGAACGAATATGAAGAGGATGTGAAAGGAGGGAAGAGATGAGAGGAAGAGGAGGAAAAAAAAAGGAGGATGGAGAGAGAGAGAGAGGAGAGGGAGGTGGAAGGGGGAAGGAGGAAATGGAGGAGGAGGAGGGAAGAGAGGAAGGAAGGAGGGAGGGAAGGAAGGAGGGAGGGAGGAAAGGGAGGGAAGGAGGGAGGGGAGGGAAACATGGCGTGTGGCGGGCGTTTTAATAGCTACCAACTTCCCTTTCCTAACTTTCCTCCCTTTTACCTCCCCTTTCCCTCCCTTTCCTACCCATGCCCTTCACCCTGCCATTACCTAAAGCCTTCCCCTACCCACTCCATAACCTAAAACACAGCTACTATCCCTTAAAACACAAGAAAACGCGAAACAAAACAAGGTACTTAATATTTACTCGTTGCATATTTTTTTCCTCATTTCCTTTCATTTTCCTCCATTTTCCTGTCTTTTCTTGCCTTTCCCCTTACCCACTGTCTACCTAAAGCCTTCCTCTACCCACTCCATACCCCAAAACACAGCTACTATCCCTTAAAACACAAGAAAAAGCGAAATAAAGCAAGGTACTTCAAATTCATACTAGTTGCATATCTTTTCCTCCTTTCCTTTCCTTTCCTCCATTTTCCCTGTCTTTTCTTACCTTTCCCCTTACCCACTGTCTACCTAAAGCCTCCCTTCACCCATTGGAAGCCTTAAAACACAGCTGTCAACCTTTAAAACACCCAAAACGAGCGAATAAATATGAGGTTACAAGCCACAATTCTTATCGTTCATTTCTCTTTTCTAATTGTCTTCATATTTTTCCATTTTTCTCCCATTTCCCTTCAATTTCTAAGCATGTCCTTTACCCAATTAACACTTCAAATATTCATCTACACATCCCAAGCCCTAAAACACCATCAGCATTCCTTAAAACACGAAAATAAAGCGAAATAAAACGAGGTACTTCCATCAATACTTCTTTCCATAGGTTCCTCTTCTCCAATGCATTCAATATTTTTCCTTTTTCTACCTCTTCCCTTCCTTTCCCATGCATACCCTTCACATAACTAACGCTTCAAACATTCATCTAAACATCCCAAGCTCTAAAACACCACCACCATCCATAAAAACACTGGAAAAGGGCGAAATAAAACAAGATAGTTACTCACATCCAAACGCTCAACTTTTCCTATTCCTTCCATATTTTTCCCTATTTCTACCCTATCCCTCCCTTTCCTAACCTTACCCATTACACACCTAACACTTAAAGCATCCCTCTACACATCCCAAACCCTAAAACATACCCACCATCCCTTAAAACACCATAAATAGGCGAAATAAAACGAGGTACTTTGAACACGCGCGCGGGGCTTGAGAGTGACAGGGTAGCAGCGGGGCAGAGGGAGGTACGGGTAGGATGGTGGCTTCTGGCAATAGGACTCCTCTGGGCGCCTATCCTACAATGCCCCAGGGGTCCTACGCGTCCCTGAAGGCCCCGGGGCGACCACTAATATCCTGTGACTTCCCTCCATGCTCCTCCTCCTCCTCCTTCCTCTCTTCCTCCTCCTCCTCTTTCCTTCCCTTCAGTTCCTCCTACTCACTGCCTTTCTCTAATCTTTTATTATATGGTTGTTACTCTTCTTCTTCTTCTTCTTCGTGTGTGTGTGTGTGTGTGTGTGTGTGTGTGTGAACGAATGAAAAAACGAAATAAAACGAGAAAAAAGACACATTACTTAAACACTATAATTTTAATGCTACTACTACAACTACTACTACTACTACTACTACTACTATTTCCCTCCTTCTCTCCCTCTTTACTACTTGTCCTGCCCACTTCTCTACACTTCTCCCCACCCCAACTTTCTCTCTCCCCCTCTTCCTCCCTCTCTCTCTCTCTCTCCATCTGTTCTACGCCTTTATGGTCCATTGTAGCCTAGCCATCTGTCCTGTGTGTGTGTGTGTGTGTGTGTTAAGGACTGACTGACTGACTGGGTGACTGGCTGATCGTGAGTGTGTGTGTGTGTGTGTGTGTGTGTGTGTTAAGGACTGACTGACTGATCGTGTGTGTGTGTGTGTGTGTGTGTGTGTGTGTGTGTTAAGGACTGACTGACTGATCGTGTGTGTGTGTGTGTGTGTGTGTGTGTGTGTGTGTGTTAAGGACTGACAGACTGACTGGGTGATTGACTGACTGACTGGGTGACTGGCTAATGTGTGTGTGTGTGTGTGTGTGTGTGTGTGTGTGTGGCAGAAATAGCAAGAAAATGAGAATGAGAAGAAAAAGAACGAAGGAAAACCAAGAAAAGGCCTGGAAAAGAATATAGCCTATCATGCGGTCACCATTAACTCTCACATCACTCTTATTGTTGTTGTTGTTTGTGGTTTGGATAGTTTGAAATGAGTATGTTTGTTTGTTTGTTTCCTCAAGACTAACGAAAATAAAGTAAACAAGAAGAAAAAAAACAAGAAAAACACGAATTATCTACCACTACTACTACTACTACTACTATTACTACTACTACTACTACTATTACTACATACGTAACACCATCAGAGAGAGAGAGAGAGAGAGAAAGAGAGAGAGAGGGAGAGAGGGAGCATTGATCAACATCGCAATCACTTAGCAGTCTGTTATTTTCTCGACAATTTGCTGCGAGATAATGAAACGTGTGTGTGTGTGTGTGTGACTGGCTGCATGACTGGATGAATGAGAAGTGAATGAATGAATGAATTAGACTGGATGACTGACTGACTGACTGAACGACTCTCTTTTCTTCATTCATTTCCTTCCCTTCCCTTCCTTTCTATTCCTTTCCTTTCCTTCCCTTCCCTTCCTTTCCTTTCCTTTCCTTCCCTGACTGATTGACTGACTGACTAGCTGACTTACTGACTGACTGACTTTCTAACCTCTTACTCCTGTTTATCATCCTCCTTTCACTTTATCTTCATATAATAACAATAATAATAATAATAATAATAACAGATAACAGGTTCCAATTCCACTATAGACCACAGATTGTCATTACGTCTATAATCTTTGCGGTGTTGAGATAGAGCGAGAGATAGCAAGGTAAAGATAGCTCTCTCTCTCTCTCTCTCTCTCTCTCTCTCTCTCTCTGTGTGTGTGTCTGACCGTGTGAAAGAAATTTTAAGAACTGTATACTAACTGGAGAGAGAGAGAGAGAGAGAGAGAGAGAGAGAGAGAGAGAGAGAGAGAGAGAGAGAGAGAGAGAGAGAGAGAGAGAGAGAGAGAAACCAGGCATGTCCCACCCTTAGATTTCCACCCCAGAACTTAAATTTGAGCTAACTTTAATTTTAGAGCTAACTTTAATGAGCCTCTATATGATAATGTGGTATCTTTCAGTTCTAGGTACCTATCTAACTTAAATTTTAGAGCTTAACTTAAATTTTAGAGCTAACTTTAATTTTAGAGCTAACTTTAAATTTAGAGCTAACTTTAATGAGCCTCTATATGATAATGTGGTATCTTTCAGTTTTAGGTACCTAACTTAAATTTTAGAGCTTAACTTAAATTTTAGAGCTAACTTTAATTTTAGAGCTAACTTTAATTTTAGAGCAAACTTTAATGGGCCAACTCACCTCCGTAGGCTGCCGTTTCGTTGGTGCCGTCGTCGTGGAAGGCTTCGATAATGAGCGAGAAGGTTCCCTGTGTAGAAATAGAGAAAAGGTTTGGGTCCATTGCCTCACGCTTCCGCACCACCAATAAAACTTAATCCACTATTCACAGACACACGAACACACACATTTAAGATTATTTATTTGTTAAGCATTCCACTGTATTTTTCCTTGTTTTCCCAGTTCATTCTTTTCATTCTTTTTTCCTCGTTCTTGTTCAGTTTTTAGTTTCGTTTCACTTTTTTTCAGATTTTCGTTATTTCCTTCATTGTTTTCCTTATTCCTTCCTTGATCAGTCTATTCCAAGTCTTTTCGTTCACCATCATCATCACCATCACACGTAAATAAATCACTATACGAAGAAGAGAGAAGGAGAATGGAGACGTAATAGAAGAAGGGAGAGGAAGGAAAGAAGAGGAGGGGAAAGAAGATGAGGAAAAGAAAGGGGAAAGAAGAGAGCGAGAGAGAGAATAGAGAAGTAAAAGAAGATGGGAGAGGAGGGAAGGAAGATGAGGGGAAAGAAGAGGGGAGACAAGAGAGGATAAGGAAAAGAAAGAGGAAAGAGAGGAGGATGGTCACTATCATCACCGAGAGGAGGGAAAGAAGAAGGGAGAAGAGGATAAAGAGGAAGAGGAAAAAAGGAGGAAAGAGAAGAGGATGTAGTCACTATCAGCAAAGAGAGGAGGGAAAGAAGAAGGGAGAAGAGGATAAAGAGGAAGAGGAAAAAAGAAGGAAAAGAAGAGGAGGAAAGAGAAGAGGATGTAGTCACTATCAGCAAAGAGAGGAGGGAAAGAAGAAGGGAGAAGAGGATAAAGAGGAAGAGGATAAAGAGGGAAAAGAAGAAGAGAGAAAGAGGATCCAATCACTATCATCACCATCAGCATCACCACACAAGAAGAAACTATACTTACAGGGGAAAAAAAAAGAGAAGGGAAAAAGAGAAGGAAAAAAAGAGAAGGAAAAAAAGAAACTTGCAAGTCGAGTTTTTGAAGCGATGCTGATTATTTTTTTCTTTTTTCTTTCTCGTGTATCTCATTTTCTCTTTTTTTCATTCCTTATCTATTTTTTTTCTTTATTTCTTTTTGTTTTTTTTCCTTGTAGCAGATGAAACTGGCACAGACATAAGATCCCGTCAGGTGGTTCACGAGTTTCAAAAAAGTTTCACCGCACACTAGAGGACCGTGTAGCTTCATTTTGGGGTATTCCTCGTTTCACTGAGAGTAGTTTTGTTTCACCGAGTTTCACCAAGTTTCGTCTTCGTTTCACCCTTATGTTATCAATTTTCGTTTAAGTTTCACCGAGTTTCATCATATTTCGCCTACCCTTCATCTTTGTTTCACCGAGTTTCACAAGTGTGTCTCCGTTTCACTGATATTTCTTCGATTTGCTTAGTTAGGGATCAGTTTCACGCAAGTTTCACGCTTCCTTTGGGTGTTTCACTGTTTCATTCGCTTGCTTCACACACTCGCAACACTTGAAACTTGTAGTGGAGATCGGGGGGCACACAAACACACGCACACACACACTAAATGATAATCCTGCTTCTTTTTTTGTGTTCCTCTTCTTCACGATCGTCAAATCACTTTCTCGTATATAATTCTTTCACCACACTACAGTTTTTCTCCGGCTTCGTGTTTTCCAAGGTTCAATTATCACTTTTTTTTCCTCCTTTTTTATTTTTCTCATTTCCTCACGTTCCCTTTCTGAGCACCTTGGGAGCGATGGAACTGTTCTTTTTTTTCAGTGTCATCTTCATTGTTTCACACGGCACAAGAACAACACGAATCTAGAACAATCACTAAAGCAATCAACGTCTTAAACCTAATCTCCAACTTCAATTTCCAACTTCAAACACTAACACACTCTTATTTTCTTTCTTTTCATCGTTCTTTTCCCATCCTTCCCTTGTCTGTTCCAGTCTTTCGTGTCCTTAACACCTTTTCTGTCCTTCGTTCGTTCGTCTAACATAACACACACAAGCTCCATTTTCCTTCCTTCGCTTCCCTAACACACACACACACATACACAAGCTAAACTCTCCACCTTCCTCCCTTCGTTTCTTACCTGCCAGGACGCCAGCATGAAGCGCACGGGATTAGCGAACGCGCCGAGGTCCGCCTTCGAAAAGTCCACATCGTTCTCGCCGAGGGTCGGGGTGATGGCCTCGCCGAAGGTGCAGGGCGGCGAGGGGTCGATCTCCTCCTGGTACACCTTGAGGCACACGCGGAACTTGGTGCTGCAGGAGCCAGAGCAGCGGCCCCGCGCGTCCCTGAAGCCTTGGCAGCAGTGGCCCTCGATGTCCCGGCCGTTGGCGTTGAGGAAGTGCTTGAGGCGGAGCTCGAAGACTGCGTTGGCCGAGCCCTGAGGAGGAGGGAGAGGGGACGGTCAAGAGATGGCACTTTAGGCTTAAACACTGGACTAAACGACACTTGTTACATGATGCACACCTTAAACGATCTAGTACCATACTCAGAGGCTTAAAAACCACCTTATACCATACTCAAAGGCTTCAAAACTACCTAAAACCATACTCAGAGCAATGAAAACTAACTCAAATTGGACCGACACTTGAAAACTTACTTAAACATTCCCTAGATCACGTTAGAGACTTGAAAACTAATCTAACTTTATCTGGATGATGCTAAACACTCTAAAAATACCTTAGAATATACTTAGGAGGCTTGAAAACTAACAAACTATACTTAAACGATGCTAAACTCTTGCAAACTACCCAGAACTACACCCAGTCTTGAAAAACAACCCTGAACTTCACCTAACACACGTCACAGGCTTCAACACTACTAAAAGCCACTTCTAAATCATGCTATTGGCCTTAAAACGAGCTTGTATTGCCCCAACACACTTGAAAACTAACCCAAACTTCCCGTCAATGATGCTAAACGCTTATAGACTACCACAAACTGCTCTTAAAACACTTGGCAGACTCATAACCAGCCCAAACTACTCTTGACCGCCTGTACACTCTTCTGAACCAGCCCAAACTACACCCAGGTCATTACAGCAACACTCCCAGGCCGTAAAGATATGAGTGTTTCACGGAGTTTTCAGTGTGACCTCTTCAACGAAACACACGCACGCACACACGAATGAAACTTCAGCATCGATATCGCACTTAGAGAAACACGAAACTAAACTAGACAAGACTAAATAAAACTGCGAATTAACACACACACACACACACACACACACACACACACACACACACGAAACAAGATGAACCACTTGACTGGAATCACGCGATCAGTCTCCACACAAGACCAGGTAACGAGCTAATTAACAACCTTACCTAACCTGACCTTGCCGGACACACACACACACACACACACGCACGAAACTAAGATGAAACTAAAACACCACACAGACACACGCACACACACACTGAAACTAAACACCTAAGTCACGTAACCAACAAACACACACACACACAGGTATAACAAGGTAATTATCCAATCTCACCTGTGATATGCATAACACACACACACACACGCACACACACACACACACGAAACTAAAACTAAACACCACAAGAATCACGTAACCAACAAACACACACGAACACAGGTAAAACGAGGTAATTATCCAATCTCACCTGTGATATGCATAACGTCAAGGTTAGTAGGGCCGTCGCGATGACCACGGGATGTGTTGGCCACCGCATGGCGACGGAGGCGGAGGCGGTGAGGGAGGCGCTGCTGGTGGTGATGTGGTGGTAGTGGTGGTGGTGGAGGAGGTGAACGTGTGAGGGCTCCGGGAGACAGGCGCGGCACACCCTCTCACGCCCGAGGTTCGTGTCAAACTGGCTAGGGAAACGTTGCCCACTGCCGCCAGCCACCGCTTCGCTCCCCGACCGCTGCAGTCACTCTAGAAAAATGGGTTTATCTCCTTTATTTGACGTTGTTTCGGGTTACTTTTTGTGGCTACGTGTGTGTGAAGAGTCCATCTAGAGTTTGCGTGCATTGAGGGTGTTTGGAAATCTGCGTGTGTGTGGGAATTCGCGTGTTTTTTGAGTGAGTGTTGCCGACGGTCACCACTCACCTCCCCGGCCCCCTCGTCACTCTAGAAAAATGGGTTTATCTCGCTTATTTCAGGGTGATTTGGGTGATTTCTGGCATGGATGTGAGTGTGTAGGTTTAATTTTGAGTTTGCGTGCATTGGGGGTGTTTGGAAATGTGTGAGCGTGGGAATCTGAGTGTTTTTTTGAGTGAGTTTGTGTCCCGGTCACTGAAGTCTGTCTAAAAAAAATGGGCTTATTTACCTTAATTCGGGGTGATATGGGTGTTTTGTTTGGTTGTATGTGTGTGAGAAGGATCCATCTAGAGTTTGCGTGCATTGGGGGTGTTTGGAAATGTGCGTGTGCGTGGGAATTTGCGTGTGTTTGAGGGGGTAATGTGTATGTGTGTGTCTGAGGGAGTGTTTGGCTGTCTGGCCGCGAGAGGGCAGACGGCGGCGGCGGGCTGTGGTGGTGGTGACGGTGGCGGTACACACACACACACACACACACAGGGAGACGTACACACACACGCACACACTGTAAGAATCTGTGTGTACCAATGATTACGTGCATGTCTGTCATTGTGTGTGTGTGTGTGTGAATCGTTGACATGCAATCGACTTCATTTTATTATTACACAATTGTCATTAAACACATACACACACACACACACACACACACACACACACACACACACACACATTTCCCACCAAGCAACCATTCGCTAAAAACAAAAACAAAAACAAGAACTACTACTACTACTACTACTACTACTACTACTACTACTATTACTACTACTACTACTACTACTTTCCTTCCTTCCTTCCGCTACTACTTTCACTTAGAATATAATGACGATAATTACCCATTTAGCAAAGCGGGAGTAGTAGTAGTAGTAGTAGTAGTAGTAGTAGTGATGGTAGTAGTGGTAGTAGTAGTAGTAGTAGTAAAAGTAGTAGTAGTAGTAGTAGTAGTAGTAGTAGTTGTTGTTGTTGTTTTTGTTGATGGTTTAACAGTAGTAATAGTAGTAGTAATGGTAACACACACACACACACACACACACACACACACACACACACACACACACACACACTTTAAACAACATTGAATGGGTCGAAACGAGAGAGAAAACCTAAAGAGTGAATGAGGAGGAGGAGGAGGAGGAGGAGGAGAGGGAAGAGGAGGAGGAGGAGGAGGGAAAGAAGCGAGCAATAGAACAGTCTCTCTCTCTCTCTCACACACACACACACACACACACACACACACACACACACACACACTTTGACCCAGGTAAGGAATAAAAACAAAAGAAAAATGACATAATTTCTCGTATAATTCATGTTTTTATTTTATTTTCTTGTGATATTTGGCAGTTTTGTTGCGCGAGGAGGAGGAGGAGGAGGAAGAGGAGGAGGAGGGGGAGGAGGAGAAGAACAGCTGCGAGTGGCCACCTGCGCTCCCCCCCTCCTCCTCCTACCCCCTCACCACCTCCTCCTCCTCCTCCTCCTGGCGCCGGCGTTTGGGAAGAGGAGGAGGAGGAGGAGGAGGTATCTAACACTTCAAAGCGGGATTAGGAGATGAGAAGAGGCTTGGGGAGGGGAAGAGGAGGAAGAGGAGGAGGAGGAGGAAGAGGGGAAGAAAGGGAGGGGAAAGAGGGGAAGAGTGGAGGAGGAGGATAAGGAAGATGAAATTGAGGTAGGGGAAGGAAATAAGGAAGAGGAGGAGGAAGAAATGAAGAGAGGAGGAGGATAAGAAAAAGTAAATGGATAGAGGAAAAAAAAATTAAGAGGAGGAAGAAAAGGAGGAAGAGGAGAAGAGGGAAATAACAGGGAAGAGGAAAGAGGGAAAGAGAGGAAGAGAGATAAAAGGGAGATAAATAAAATAAAATAGAGGAAGAGAGGAAAAAAATGGATGAGAGAGAGAGAGAGAGAGAGAGAGAGAGAGAGAGAGAGAGACGCGTGCCTCCAAGAAGTTTACCGCCATCTCTGTTTCCCTCCCTCCCTCTCTCTCTCCCTCCCTCCCTCCCTCTCTCTCTCCCTCCTCCTCGCTCACTTTTTCCCTCCCAAGCGCGTCCTTCCTTTCCCTCCATTTCTTCCTCGCTTTCTTTTTGCTCTCTCTCTCTCTCTCTCTCTCTCTCTCTCTTGTATATATTATTCTTTATTTTTTCTTGCGAATGTTGGATAATGGAGAAGGAAGAAGGAAAAGAAGAAGGGAAAGGAGAAGACGAAGAAGAAAAATAAGAAAAGGAAAAAAAACGATGAAGAAGGAAATAAGAAGGAAAAGGAAAAGGAGGAGGAGGTAAATGACGGAAAATAAGAGAAGAAAAAAGGAGAAGCAAAAGAAGAAAAAAGAGGAAGAAGAAAAAGAAGAGAAACCACAAAATAAGGAAGAAAAAATAACAAGGAAAGAGGAAGAAAAAAAGGAAGAAGAAAAATAAAAGACGAGAAAAACAGCGAAGAAAAGAAGGAAGGAAAGAATGAAGAAAAGGAGGAGGAGGAGGAGGAGGAAGAAAAGGAGGAGGAGGAAGAACAATGCGAAAAAACCCGACATACAATAGAGAACATATGGAAGAAGAGACGAAGAAGAAGGAGGAGGAGGAGGAGGAGGAGGAGGAGACCAGGTGCCTGCTTCTGGGTGAACATCTGCCCCACCTCTCACCTCCTCCTCCTCCTCCTCCTCCTCTTACCTTGACCACCTGGCTGGGCATTATGGGAAAGACAAGAAAGAAAAAAGAAAATTATAATAATGGAAGGAATGAGAAAAAGAAGAAAAAGAAGAGGAAGAAAAGGAGGGAGAAAAAGAAGAGGAAGGAGGAAAAGAAAAAAAGTAAAGAGGAGGAAAAAGAAGTAGAAGAAAATGAAGAAAAAGAAGGAAATAAAAACGAATACAATAAAAATTAACTAATAACTTTTTCTTTTCTGTAAACTTTTCACTTTTGTTTTCTTTCTTTTCTTCCTGTTTATATATATTTTTTTTACTCTTTTATTAATGATTCTTTTTCCTCTCCCCTTTGTCTCTATCTCTCTTATCTCTCCCCCCCCTCTCTCTCTCTCTCTCATTGCTTTGTGTACGTTATCAGACAGCGGCGCGTGCTGTGTGTGTGTGTGTGTGTGTGTGTGTGTGTGTGTGTGTGTGTGTGTATCATCGTCATAATAATTTTTAGCTAAATCTGAACACTGGTAAGAGAGAGAGAGAGAGAGAGAGAGAGAGAGAGAGAGAGAGAGAGAGAGAGAGAGAGAGAGAGACTTTGACGGTTTGTGCCAGATAGACAGCTGGCGATGTAAGAGAGAGAGAGAGAGAGAGAGAGAGAGAGAGAGAGAGAGAGAGAGAGAGAGAGAGAGAGAGAGAGAGAGAGAGAAGGGGGGAGGTGAGGGGAGAGCTGTACAGAGGTGATAAGACACAGAGAGGGGAGAGGAGGAGGAGGAGGAGGAGGAGAAGGAAGAGGAGGAGGAGGAGGAGGAGGAGGAGGAGGAGGAGGAGGAGGAGAAGGAGGAGGAGGAGCAGGAGGAGGGGGAAAGAAAGTAAGGGGAGAGAAAGAAAGGGAGGGTATCTGCCTCTCTCTCTCTCAGTAGACAGGCAGTGGGACAGTTGGGTATCGAAAAGACGGAAGGAGAGCGAGAGAGAAGGTAACCAGCTGACTCTCTCTCTCTCTCTCTCTCTTATCTATCGCTTAGTTTAGAGAGCGAGAGAGAGAGAGAGAGAGAGAGAGAGAGAGAGAGAGAGAGAGAGAGAGAGAGAGAGAGAGAGAGAGAGCCCTTCTTCCTTCTTCCTCCTCTCCCTCCTCCTCCTTTCCTTCATCTCTCCTCCTCATCTTCCTATTTAGAATCATTGTCACGTGCTCTTCTCTTTTCCTCCCTCCCCTCCTCTGTCTTCCTCCTCCTCCTCTCTCATTTATCGAGGAGGAGGAGGAGGAGGAAGAACAAGGAGGAGGAGGAGTGCTACTGTTTCCTCCGCCTAAGGGAAGCAGATGGGCACGAGAGGAGGAGGAGGAGGAGGAGGAGGAGGAGGAGGAGGCGGAGGAGGAGGTTGCAGTGTGAGCATTTGCAACATTTGGTGGGTACGGTCTCCTCCTCCTCCTCCTCCTCCTCTTCCTCCTCCTCCTCCTCCTCCTCCTTACCTGCCCACACCTGCCCTCATTAACACATCTGTCTACACACCTTCCTGTCCACACACACACACACACACACACACACACACACACACACACACATCTGTCCCTTTTGCACATCTTACAACTGTCTCTTCCCCCTCCTCCTCCTCCTCCTCCTCCTCCTCTTCCTTCTGTCGTCTTCATCTCCCCTCCTCCTCCTCCTCCTCCTTTTCCTTCTGTCACCTTCATCTCAATCTTTTCCTCTCCCCTCTTCCTTCTGTTACCTTCCTCTCCTCCTCCTCCTCCTCCTCCTCCTTTTCCTTCTGTCACCTTCATCTCAATCTTTTCCTCTCCCCTCTTCCTTCTGTTACCTTCCTCTCCTCCTCCTCCTCCTCCTCCTCCTCCTTCTTTTCCTTCTGTCACCTTCATCTCCATCTTTTCCTCTCCCCTCTTCCTTCTGTTGCCTTCATCCCCTACCTCTTCCTCTCCTCCTCCTCCTCCTCCTCCTCTTCTCTCCCCTCTTCTTCCTCCCTTTTTTTATTTATTTTTTTGGTTAGACATTTCTTCCTTCCTTTTTTCTCTTTTTCTTCTTTTCCTCTTTTCTTTCCTCTCCTTTTCTCTTCCACTGTCTTTCTTTACGTTTATAATTCTCTTTTTTTTTCTCTTTTCTCTCCCTTCTATTCGTCCTCTCTCTCTCTCTCCTCTCCTTTTTTCTTTTCTTTTTCTCTTTCTTTTTCTTCTATGTTCTCTCTCTCTCTCATTATTCTCCCTTCTCTTTTTCCTCTTCTTCCTTTCTTCCTCCTCTCCTTCCTTCTCTCCTCTCCTTATTTACTACTTATTATTTCTCTCTTTTCCTTTCTCTTCCTCCTCCTTTCTTCTCTCCCTTCCTCTCCGTCTCACAGGCAGAGGGAGAGGCGTGAAGGGAGATGAAAGGGGGAAGAGGGAAGGGAGGGGAAGAAGAGGGAAGGGAGGAAAGGGGGGGAGGGGAAAGGTCAGGCTGTGAACGTAATTGGAGCAAGGTGTGTGTGTGTGTGTGTGTGTGTGTGTGTGTGTGTGTGTGTGTGTGTGTGTGTGTGTGTGTGAAAACAATATTACTGAAGGAAATGAACTTGATAAGGAAAATAATTAATAGAAGAAAATGAATCAGATAACGAAATAAAAATAAATGAAAAAATATCCAGAAAGAAAAAGAAGAAAAGAAGAAGTGAAAGAAATGAAGAAATAAGAAAAATAGGAAAAGAAAACAACAACTAGAAAAGAATAAAAAGGAAAACAACAACAACAAACAATAAGAAGAAAATAAAGAATAAAAGAAAAGAACTAAAAATATAAAAAAAGAGAAAAGAAAGAAAGAAAAAAAGAACGAAGATGAGAAAGTACAAGAGGCAGAAAAGACGAAAAAGAAATAAGAAAAAAAACAAAGAAAAGGAAATAAAGAAAATAATAATACAGCAAAAAAAGTAAAAAAAAAAAACAAAGAATTCAATAACACACACACACACACACACACACACACACACACACACACACACACACACACACACACACACACACACGGCAGCAATTAGAGTCTTAATCACATAGGTTAAAGGTGAAAGAAAATCAATGCAATGTGTCTCTCTCTCTCTCTCTCTCTCTCTCTCTCTCTCTCTTGATGTGTGTGTGTGTGTGTGTGTGTGTGTTTTATTTATTTTACATTTTACATACAGCAATTAAATACAAGTTCTCTCTCTCGACCATTTAGGGAGAAGAACAAGAACAAGAACAAGAAGAAAAGAAAGGAGAAGAAAAAAAAGAAGAGGAGGAGGAGGAGGAGGAGGAGATGAAAAAAGGGAGGAGGAGGAGGGAGATGTTGCTCCTTTCCTCTCATCTCTCCACTGACCACCTTTCCTCCTCCTCCTCCTCTTCCTCCTCCTCCTCCTCCTCCATCTGTCCTCATCTTATTATTAGAACAATTAAGAGTTTAAGAGAGGTCAACCATCTGTCCTCCTCCTCCTCCTCCTCCTCCTCCTTCGTATCTTTCTCACGCTTCTCATCTCTCTTTCTCTCTCTCTCTCTCTCTCACCTCTTCAAGACACCTGCATTGTTTTTTTTTTCTCTTAATCACTTCTTTGTTATCATCGTTTTCTCTACTTATATAGCCTTTCGCTCCTTCTTCTTCTTCTTCTTATTGTTCTTCTTCTTCTTCTTCTTTCTCCTCCTCTATTTATAACTGTATTTTCTTTCCTCATCCTAAATTTCCTCTTCTTCTTTTTCTTTCTTCTTCTTCTTCTTTTTCTTCTTCTTCTTCTTTCTCCTCCTCTATTTCTAACTGTATTTTCTTTTCTATTTTCTTCTTCTTCTTCTTCTTCTTCTTCTTCCTCTTTCTCCTCCTCTATTTCTAACTGTATTTTCTTTTCTCTTCCTAAATTTCTTCTTCTTCTTCTTCTTCTTCTTCTTCTTCTTCTTTTTCTTCTTCTTCCTCTTTCTCCTCGTCTATTTCTAACTGTATTTTCTTTTCTCTTCCTAAATTTCCTCTTCTTCTTCTTCTTCTTCTTCTTCTTTTTCTTCTTCCTCTTTCTCCTCGTCTATTTCTAACTGTATTTTCTTTTCTCTTCCTAAATTTCCTCTTCTTCTTTTTCTTCTTCTTCTTCTTCTTCTTTTTCTTCTTCCTCTTTCTCCTCCTCTATTTCTAACTGTATTTTCTTTTCTCTTCCTAAATTTCCTCTTCTTCTTTTTCTTCTTCTTCTTCTTCTTCTTCTTCTTTTTCTTCTTCCTCTTTCTCCTCCTCTATTTCTAACTGTATTTTCTTTTCTCTTCCTAAATTTCTTTTTCTTCTTCTTCTTTTTCTTCTTCTTCCTCTTTCTCCTCCTCTATTTCTAACTGTATTTTCTTTTCTCTTCCTAAATTTCTTCTTCTTCTTCTGCTTCTTCTTCTTCTTTCTCCTCCTCTATTTCTAACTGTATTTTCTTTTCTCTTCCTAAATTTCTTTTTCTTCTTCTTCTTTTTCTTCTTCTTTCTCTTTCTCCTCCTCTATTTCTAACTGTATTTTCTCTTCTCTTCCTAAATTTCTTCTTCTTCTTCTTCTTTTTCTTCTTTTTCTTCTTCCTCTTTCTCCTCCTCTATTTCTAACTGTATTTTCTTTTCTCTTCCTAAATTTCCTTTTCTTCTTCTTCTTCTTCTTCTTCCTCTTTCTCCTCCTCTATTTCTAACTGTATTTTCTCTCCTCTTCCTAAATTTCTTCTCTTCTTCTTTTTCTTCTTCTTCTTCTTCCTCTTTTTCCATTTTCTCTCCTCTTCCTAAATTTCTTCTTCTTCTTCTTCTTCTTCTTTTTCCATTTTCTCTCCTCTTCCTAAATTTCTTCTTCTTCTTCTTCTTCTTCTTCTTCTTCTTCTTCTTCCTCTTTTTCCATTTTCTCTCCTCTTCCTAAATTTCTTCTTCTTCTTCTTCTTCTTCTTTTTCCATTTTCTCTCCTCTTCCTAAATTTCTTCCTCCATCTCTTTATCTTTTTGTTTTCTTCTATTACTTATCATCCGTATATTCCTCCTCCTCCTCTTCTTCTTCTTCTTCTTCTTCTTCTTCTTTCTCACGCACTCTATCACACGTTCTTCCTTTAGCTCCTTTCCAGTCACCTCCTCCTCCTCCTCCTCCTCCTCCTCCTCCTCCTCCTCTTCTTTTTATTCCTCCTTCTGGCATTTATATGTAACCGGTAGAGAGAGAGAGAGAGAGAGAGAGAGAGAGAGAGAGAGAGAGAGAGAGAGAATAACACATTACGACCATAAACATCATCTTTATAACATCCTCCTCCTCCTCCTCCTCCTCCTCCTCCTCCTCCTCCTCCGCAGTGTGATAAGGAAGGCGGGGAAGAGGTCAGGTCAGGTCACGTGACTTTTGACCTCCGACCGTGACTCAACATGATAGAATTAGTAATAGTAGTAGTAGTAGTAGTAGTAGTAGTAGTGGTAGTAGTAGTAGTAGTAGTAGTAGTAGTAGTAGTAGTAGTAGTAGTAGTAGTAGTAGTAGTAATGATAATAGTAAACACACACACACACACACACACACACACCTTGCATAACAAATAATCACAAAACCAAATTAAGCCGCAAACAAGTCTCTCTCTCTCTCTCTCTCTCTCTCTCTCTCTCTCTCTCTCTCTCTCTCTCTCACCTGAGCAATGTCATTAGACGCTCTCAGGAATATTTCCCGAGAGAGAATGAGAAAGCAATCTTGAACCGACCCGGCGAGGAGGAGGAGGAGGAGGAGGAGGAGGAGGAGGAGGAGGAGGAGGAGGAGGGAGATGTATTTAAGAAGGAATGTTGTGTGTGTATTATGCTTTTGTAATAATAATAAGTAATAATAATAATAATAATAATAATAATAATAATAATAATAATAATAATAATAATAATAATAATAATAAGGGAGGAGGAAAATAAGTGAGGTATAGGAGGGAGGAAAAAAGGGAAAGAAGGAAAGAAAAAGAAAAGAAGAAGAAAAAGAAGAAAGGCAGAAAAATATAGAGATAAAAAGGAAGAGAGGAGGAATGGACGAGGAAAAAAAGAGAAATAAAACAGAGAGGAAGAGAAGGAGGGAAAAGGAGTAAAGGGAAAAGGAAATAAAGAAGGACAGGAGGGGAGGAAAATGAAGGAAAAAGGAAAGATGCAGTGGTCGAGGCGCCCTGTAGGAATCAATTTTGGGTCCCCTGCTGTTCACCGTATACATCAATGATCCTGACCATGGTACAGCCAGCGACATCAGCAACGGTTAAGGTGGACGAATTCAGAACAGGAGGAGGAGGATTACATAGGAATACATAGGAAGAACAGACACCAGAAGACCTGTCTGTAGGAGGAGGAGGAGGAGGAGGAGGAGGAGGAAGATGGAGGTGTCTGGGAAGAAGGTAATGATATACCGTTTGATAGAATGCGTGAGAAAGAAGAAGAAGAAGAAGAAGAAGAAGAAGAAGAAGAAGAAGAAGATGAGAAAAAAAAACAGAGAAGATAGAAAGTAAGAAATTATGGAAGACGAATATCCAGTTAGAAGAAGAAGAGAAAAAGGAGGAAAAAAAATAAAATGAGGGAGAGAAGAAAAAAAAGAAGGAAAACTATGATAAAGAAGAAGATATGGAGGGAGAGAAGATAAACAGTTAGAGATTGAAGTAGGCAAGAACTGGCTCATGGACTTTGTGGGGGATGAGAAGAACAAACTGGGCAGGCGTGAAGTTGAGGAAGAAGAAGAAGAAGAAGAAGAAGAAGAAGAAGAAGAAGAAGAAGAAGAAGAAGGAGAAGAAACATAGGAAATAACAAAAAGAAGGGAAAAGAGTTGAGTTAAAGTTGAGGAAGAAGAAGAAGAAGAAGAAGAAGAAGAAGAAGAAGAAGAAAAAGAAAAAGAAGAAGAAAAAGAAGAAGAAGAAGAAGAAAGAAAGATAGGAAATAACAAAAAGAAGAGAAAAGAGTTGAGTTGAAGTTGAGGAAGAAGAAGAAGAAAGAAAGAAAGGAAGAAAGAAAGTAGGAAATAATTTAAAAAAAACAGAAAAGATAAAAAGAAGAAATTATGGAAGAAGAAAATCTAGTTAGAAGAAAAGGAGGAAAAGAAGAAAAGAACATGAACTTTAATTTTTACATCGAGGGAGGCAACTCAGGTAAAATTTAAATGTTAACATGATCATAAAATTAAATGTTTCAAATGTTTCAAGGGCAAAAAACAAACAAACAAACAAACAAAAGGGTCCATCTACAGGAGCTGCCTTGTGTAGGATGTCTGTCTGTCTGTCTGTCTATCTGTCTGTCTGCTTGTCTGTCTGTCTGTCTATCTGTCCGTCTGTCTGTCTGTCTGTCTATCTGTCTATCTGTCTGTCTGTCTGTCTGTCTGCCTGTGTGCGTGTGTGTGTGTGTGTCTGTCTGTCTGTCTGTCTGTCTGTCTGTCTGTGTCCTTGGGTGTTCAAATCTTCCCCAATACAATTTTTTCCCACCCGATCAATTTCTTCCCCTTATTTTCCCCAATTTCATCATTTTTTTCCTCTTTTTCCTCTTCGTTTTTTTTCCTTTTTCAATCTTTTCTTTATATTTTTCCATTTCTGATTTTTTTCTTTTCTTTCCCTTCTTCATCCGTTTTCCTCTTTTTTTTCCTCTTCGTCGTCTTTTTATTTTCCTTCTTTTCCTTTTCCTTCCATTCTTCTCTCCCTTTCCTTCTTTTATTCTGTTCCTCTCCCTTTTTTCCTCTCTTTTTCTTTTCTCCCTTCTTCATCCGTTTTCCCCTTTTCCTCTTCATCATCTTTTCCTTTCGTTTCTCCCTTTAAGCAGTTTTCCCCCTTTTTTTCCCCCTTAATATCTTCCCACCCCTTTTTTCCCCTTCATCCAGTTTTTTCCCCATTAAGTTTTTTTCCCACGTTCGTCCACAGGTGTGAGGCGCGGGTCGGGGCAGGTAAGGGGGTCACGTGGTTACCTGGGCGGGCACCTCACCTGGTCTTAATTGGCTCCAGGTAATTAGCGGAGAAGGGAGGGAAGGAGTGGAGGAAGGAAAGGTGGCGAGTGTGAGGGAGGAGGGAGGAAAGATGGCGAATGAGAGGAGAGGAAAAAAAGGAAGGACGGCAGGTGAGGGAAAGGTGGGAAGTGGAGGGAAGAGAGGGAGGGAAAAAGAGGGAAGGAAAGATGGTTAGTGAGACGGAGGGGTGGAGGAAAACAGGTGGAGGAAAGGTTGCAAGTGTGAGGGAGGGAGGGAAAAAAGAAGGACGGACAAGTAGAAGGCAAGGGAAGAGGAGAGGAAGGAGGGAAGGATGGTGAAGGAAAGGGGAAGAAAGGAGAAGAAAGGAGGGAAATAAGAATAAAGAAAACGAGGAGGAAAAGAAGAAAGGAATGGAAGAAGGAAAATGGGAGAGGGAGGAAAAGAGAAGGAAAAACAAACAAAATGAAAAAGGAAGAATGGAAGGGAAATAGAAGAGGAAGGGAAAAGAGGGAGGAAAGGAGGAAGAGAGGTGGAGGAAAGATGGTGAATGTGGAGGAAGGAGGGAAAAAAGGAGGGAAAGGTAGGATGCAAGAGAGAGAGAGAGAGAGAGAGAGAGAGAGAGAGAGAGAGAGAGAGAGAGAGAGAGAGAGAGAGAGAGAGAGAGAGAGAGAGAGAGAGAGAGAGAGAGAGAGAGAGAGATTTTATCTATTTTTATTTATTTTTATCATTAGTATTATTATTATTTTTTAGAGCAAGGGAGACAGCTGAAGGGCACTGAAACAATGACCCAACAAAACACCCGCCAGACAATGCTCCAAGACGACGAGACAGGGGAAGAGGGCAAACAAGAGGTCAATTTCGAGAGGTGTCTTGACTCTCTTGAAGGAGGTCAGGTTATAGGCAGGAGGATATACAGACAAAGAAGGCTGTTTTAGAGTTTACCAGCAGAAGGGATGAAAGAGTGAAGAGGATGATGAACTCTTGCATAAGGGATTTGGACAGTATATGGGTAAGCAGTAGAAAATCGCGTGCGGTCATAGGCAGGAAGATATACAGACAAAGAAGGCTGTTTTAGAGTTTACCAGCAGAAGGGATGAAAGAGTGATGATGATGTTGAACTCTTGCATAAGGGATTTGGACAGTATAAGGGTGGGGGGTTAGCAAGTTCAGAAGACCAGTCAGCATGAAAATATCGATAGAAGTTAAAAACATTACCACTACTACTACTACTACTACTACTACTACTATTACAACAACTACTACTACAACACCTCCTCCTCCTCCTCCTACTACTACTACTACTACTACTACTACTTCTGCTGCTACTACTACTATATAAACCTACTTATTCGATAGATAATGATAGGTTAAGCAGGCAATCTGTCATCCTCGATAGGTAGTCATAATTGCCATCATCAGATAGATAGATTGATGTGTGTGTCTGTGTGTGTGTGTGTGTGTGTGTGTGTGTGTGTGTGTGTGTGTGTGTGTGTGTGTGATTTATGAGACAGAGACACAGGTGGACAGACATATTTTCACAGGTAAGAAGGGAGGGAGGGAGGGAGGGCGGGAGGGAGAGAGAGGGAGGGAGAGGGGAGAGAAAGGTTGAGGGTAAGTAATGAAGGAAAGGGTTTGAAAGGGAGGTAAGGAAAGGGAGGAAAAATAGCTAAGGAAAAGGGAGGAAAAGAAGGGAGATAAAAGGGAGAACAGTAAAAGAAAGGAAATGGAAAAAGAGGAAAAAAATGAAGAAAAAAAGGAGAAACGAGGAAAAGAGAAAAATCAGAAAGAAAAGAAGGAAAATAAAGAAAGAAGGGAAAGAAATGGAGGAAAGTAGAGTAAATGAGAGAGAGAGAGAGAGAGAGAGAGAGAGAGAGAGAGAGAGAGAGAGAGAGAGAGAGAGAGAGCAAATAAGAGAGAGAGGGAGATGGAAAGGTGCGAGAAAATTATGACCAGATGGAACGTTTGAAATGAGAGGAAGGAGGGAGGGAGGGAGGGAGGGAGAGAAGGAGGGAGGGAAGGAGGAAGGGAGGGAGGGAGAGGGAGAGCAGAAGG